>NW_026262312.1:0-5988 GCF_016432865.1 Antechinus flavipes | reverse complement strand
TTTAGTGCTATACCAATCAGACTTCCAAGAAAATATTTTAATGATTTAGAAAAAATAACAACAAAATTCATATGGTACAATAAAAAGTCGAGAATCTCAAGGGAATTAATGAAAAAAAAACCAAATGAAGGTGGTCTAGCTGTACCTGATCTAAAATTATATTATAAAGCAGCAGTCATCAAAACCATTTGGTATTGGCTAAGAAATAGATTAGTTGATCAGTGGAAAAGGTTAGGTTCACAAGACAGAATAGTCAACTATAGCAATCTAGTGTTTGACAAACCCAAAGATTCTAACTTTTGGGATAAGAATTCATTATTTGATAAAAACTGCTGGGATAACTGGAAATTAGTATGGCAGAAATTAGGCAAGGACCCACACTTAACACTATATACCAAGATAAGATCAAAATGGGTCCATGACCTAGGCATAAAGAACGAGATTATAAATAAATTAGAGGGACATAGGATAGTTTATCTCTCAGACTTGTGGAGGAGAAAGAAATTTGTGACCAAAGATGAACTAGAGACCATTACTGATCACAAAATAGAAAATTTTGATTATATCAAATTAAAAAGCCTTTGTACAAACAGAACGAATGCAAACAAGATTAGTAGGGAAGCAACAAACTGGGAAAACATCTTTACAATTAAAGGTTCTGATAAAGGCCTCATTTCAAAAATATATAGAGAACTGACTCAAATTTATAAAAAAATCAAGCCATTCTCCAATTGATAAATGGTCAAAGGATATGAACAGACAATTTTCAGATGATGAAATTGAAACTATTATCACTCACATGAAAGAGTGTTCCAAATCACTATTGATCAGAGAAATGCAAATTAAGACAACTCTGAGATATCACTACACACCTGTCAGATTGGCTAAGATGACAAACCTCCATTTTTGGGTCTGAAATGTATTCTTTCCAAATTTCTGCCTATTGAAATTGTTTCCTCCAAATCCCTTTTCTTAGTTCCAGTAGTACCTGCCCAGTTAAAACTATTCATCTTCCCAGGGGAAGAGTTCCTTCTCTTCGAGTTATTTCATGGAACTTTGTCTGGATTCCTCTTTCCCTTTATCGTATTCTATCTTTGATCACATTTATTGGTGTTCCTGGCATATTCCCAATACTACCCTGACCATTAGATCAAAAGCCTCTTGAGTGAAAGGGTAGTAATTTTTATCTTTGTATCCTCAGTGAGTTTCACATAAAAAAAAACAATTCTATTAACATTTTAAACTACCTACTATGTAAAAATAATAATGGCGAGTCACATATTCACATAGTTCTTTAAGGTTTGCAAAGTACATTCCTCATTTAGAGCAAAATCTATTATATAGAATAGTGGAAAGGGGTAATCATTTCTATAGTGATTCCAATATATATTTATAATTATCATCTCATTTGTTCCTCACAACAACTCTGAGATATAGAGACTATTGTTATCCTCATTTTTCTATTAAAGAAACTAAAAGATTTCCCCAGTAAGTATTTGAAGCTGAATTTGAACACAGATCTTCCTGACTCCAGATCCAGCATTCTATTTACTGTAATATCAGCTGCCTATAAATGGCTACTAAATAGGCATTTAATTCTTTTGGTTGAATCAAATCAGAATACACTTTAGTAGCTAGGAGACATTTAGGATAAGTGAGAAGAGGATAAAGCACAAAATTGAGCTGGGCATTCACTTTTTAACTTTGAGATTATATCTTTTCTCATTGACCCTTGCAATTTGCATCTCATTGAAGGTGGCAGTTCTTGAGATCTGTTTTATACAGAACTTTGCAGTACCCAGACATGTGTTTCACACAGTAAGTACTCAATAAATACTTGTTGATTTAATTTGAACATTAGCCAGCCATTCAGATTCTCTTTGGAATTTAGCCAGTAAAACATTAGCTGCTACATATGTGTTATAACATTCTCTACTAAAAGTCTTATTCTGATGTCTTTAATCGTGAGGTGGGGGTCACTCTGAGTTCTCAAAGACCACTCTTGGAGCCTCCAAGCTCAGGTAAATCTAACTGAACTAGGAGGGCTTGGGGACAGACCTAATATCTGTCATATGAGGACCAACATAGATTACCTCAGAGTCTCTCATCACCAGGAGGTTATTCATCTGAGGTTAAAAGTGGTCTTCTGCATTGGTAAAAAAAAATATTTACTACATCAAAATCTCAAATCTTCCAATGTATACTTTATTGGGGAGAGTGGGGGATGGAAGGTCTTCTCTGGGCTTTATTTCAGAACACAAATGTTGCCAACTCTATTGCAGAAACTATGAAGTTCTCCATGTTCAAACATAGTAATAAGAGTTTAGAGTAATATATACATTATAAGTGGGAAAATTCACCTTATCGACTTTTCTCATAGATATTACATATAATGAGAAATAATAAATGCAGAGTATACAGATCAAGTCCTACACTAGTCAGTAGAATTAAAAATGCTACCATTATATTATTATATTGTAATAAAAGGCTTTCTCCAGATTCAGACAATGGCCCATTTACTGGAGTGATATTGGAGCAATGACAAAGGAATCTGGACAGTTCTCTGGCTTTTGTTATAATGGGATTTAACCCATATCACATTTTTCACTTCCTTAAAGTGATGAAATCACCTTGGAAAGAATAAAGAGCCATTTGGATAGGGTCTGTATGCTAAGTGTGTATGTGGGGATGGGGACTTTCATTCTGAAACCCAATTTGTCAACACTCTGAGCACAGACCAGAAAAACAAGGGACAATGTCTCGTTAGCTTTGAACGTCCACAGTCCCTTGCAGTCGAGGCGCTGCTGTGTCTCAGGCTTGGCCTGTTTAAATAGAGCTGAACGGGATTGCAGCTAATAGGGTTATTAATACCTGTCACATCCCAGGATGGCAGAATAATATGGGGTTTTTCTACTATAGATTAAAACCGACCAACAGGGAATTTGCAGAGTCTGGCAGCCACAGCTTTCTCTTCAGACAACTTTTTGTTAAGCTCATGCAGACTTGGGTAAGTAATTGTCCTGGGGTAAGAATTCATCACCATAGCAAATTTAAAAGAAGGAAAAGAGAGACCTCTGCTTAGCCTTGGACAAAGAGTACATGGATATTTGAAATTCAGATAATCCAAAAGCCCAAGTCTTTCCCCATCAGGACAGTGAGCCTTAAGCAAAAAGTCCTTTTTGTTTGAGTTTCATCAGTACTCTTCTCTTCTTCCTACCTGCTCTCTGGTACAGAGATAGCACCAAATACTTTTACTAGATACTGAGTTCCTTGAGAGGAATTACCAAATCTTGTTTACCTTTGCCTTCCTTGTTTTATAAAGATTAATAAATACCTAGCACACATTGGTATTCAGTCAATTCAATTGCATCTGACTTTTTGTGACTCCATTTGAGATTTTCTTGGCAAAGGTACTGGAATGGTTCTCTTTTTCCTTCACCAACTCATTTCATAAATGAGGAAACTGAGGCAATCAGGGCCAAGTGATTAGCCCAGGGTTCCACAACTAGTAAGTGTCTGAGACTGGATTTGAACTCAAGTCTTCCTGACTCCAGACCTGGTAATCTATCCATTGCATCACATGCCCTGTACAGGCACCTAGCACAGGCACCTAGCACATGAGAATTTAATAAATGCTTGCTGGAAGTTTTATGCCCTCCCTTCTATCCAGCCCCTCCCTTTTCTTTCCTCTTTTTCCTACTTTTTTATAGGCTTAGATAAATTTCTATACCCAGATGAATTATTAAGTTATTCCTCTTAAAGCCAAAACTGATGGAATCAAGCTTCAAACATGCTCATCTCCCTCCTTTCCCCCTTAATTGTAATAGGTATTTTATGCCTCTTCATGTCATCCAATTTGTCCCATTTCATCTTCCCTTGCCTCTTCTCCGAATATAGACCTTTTTCCTCCCCTTATTGACTTTTTCTTTGATATCATCCCAACTAGTCAGTGTCTGAGATTGAATTTGAACTCAGGTCTTCTTGACTCCAGATTTGGTGATCTGTCCACTGCATAACTGCCCTATAGAGGCACCTAGTACATAAGAACTTAATAAATGTTTGTTGGAGGGAAGAAAGAAGGGATAGACAGAATGAGATAAGGAGAAACAAAAGGAGAGAAGGAAGGAGGAACAAAAAAAGGAAGAAAAAGAAGCAAGGAAAAAACAACATAAAACACATGCATGGTAATTGAAGATTCTGTGTTAACCAGAACTAAATGTGCTGGACAGAGAGAAGAATAAAAAGGGGAGTCTAGTTAATATACAAACCACAAGTCCTAAAGAGTAGGTAAATTATGGCTGAAAGACAACTAGGCTAAGCCTAAAGTTTTACAGATAAGAAAACTGAGGGTCAGAGCATTCAACTGATTTGTTCATGGCAATACAAATAGTTAAGTGGCAAATTTGAATTCATTTCCTCAGACTTCAAATTCAGCACTCTTCATCGTGTTACCTCTAATTATATTATATTAATTATACTCATCAACCAAGGTAATCTATGATCCAAACCATTGATGAGATTTCAAGCTATGACCAATAAATCAGGTGATGAATGAATCAACATTCAGGAAAGAGGGGCTTTCATTAATTGAACAAATGGATGGATATTGATAAAAGAGAGGGCAAAAGTCTAAAGAAAATTTTGTTTTTATCAAGGACCTTCCTCTCCTCACATAGCTAATTCCCAATTTTCCTTCTTATAGGATAATGTTGAGCACTTGTGTAAGAACACAATATTTTAGCATGGCTTTGGGATATGAAAAAATGGAGACTACTTTCTATGAGGTCTGGGCAAAACGTATTGGGACCACAAAGAGAAATGGCAAAGAATAAGGCAGAAGAGGTGAGATGGAAAGGAGTAGGGGAGAAGGGCATGATAATCTTGAAGTCATTTTTGAGTGGTTCCTATTCTTCACCTTCCACATGAACAGAGATCAACATATGAACCCCTGTAATTAAACTCACAATTAAAGTTACAAGAGAAAAAATCTTAACTGTTTCCATTACTTTTATTCAGGTAGGAACATTCAAGAATTTTCTTTTAAAAAGTAAACTTAAAGGGAAAAGGTTACTAGATGAGTATGCTTCTAAGTGCCCAAAATAGGTCCCATGGATCCCAGTAGATATTTCCTTTTTGGTCTCTAACTCTGAGACATCATTCATATCTATTCCCCAATATAGGTGTTATCTAAGGCTTTCTCTTGAACCTTCTTCTCTTCTCTTTATATAGCCTTTCTCAGTGATTATATCATTCTACATGAATTCAATTATTCTTGCTTTACAAATGACTCCAAAATTTATACTCTGCTCTCTCCTGAGCTCCAGTTCTATATCATAATCTACCTATTAGGCATTTTGAACTGAATGTCTGATAGACAACTCAAAGTCAATGTTCCAAAACAGAATGTTTGTCTTCTCCCCCAAACTCAGACCTCTTCCTATCCTCTCAATGGAAACATCATGGGCACTCATCTCTTTCCAGTCACTCAGAGTTATTCTTGACTCTTTATTCTCTGTCATCTCCCAGATCCAATAAGGTAATAATTCTTTTTAGGTCTACCTTCATTTCTTAATGTAGCCTTCGATCTCAGTAGCTTTCTTGAATTTCCATATTGATGATTTTGTTGAGTAAAATCTGATCCAATATAAAACTGTTCTACACAAAGGATTTCAAAAGTCTTACTGCAATTTTGAACTATTGAAGCTTAAAACTGCACTAAAATTTTTTTGGGGAGATAGCTATTAGATTTCCCTCTCCCCTCAATTTATTGTATATATGCTTACCTATTTATATATTTTATACCTCTGGTATAAGGCAAACTCCTCAAAGACAAAAACTCTTTCTAATTTTGTCTTGTGTCTCCAGCACCTGATGCTGTCTTGTGAACATAAGACGTCCTTAATAAATGTTTGTTGGATTGGACAGGACTCAGTTATCATTGCCTAACCTTAGCTGCTATATGCTTCAGATCTTTAACAGGATCTAGCT
>NW_026262311.1:0-6221 GCF_016432865.1 Antechinus flavipes | reverse complement strand
ATCATTCATATCTATTCCCCAATATAGGTGTTATCTAAGGCTTTCTCTTGAACCTTCTTCTCTTCTCTTTATATAGCCTTTCTCAGTGATTATATCATTCTACATGAATTCAATTATTCTTGCTTTACAAATGACTCCAAAATTTATACCCATCTCTGCTCTCTCCTGAGCTCCAGTTCTATATCATAATCTACCTATTAGGCATTTTGAACTGAATGTCTGATAGACAACTCAAAGTCAATGTTCCAAAACAGAATGTTTGTCTTCTCCCCCAAACTCAGACCTCTTCCTATCCTCTCAATGGAAACATCATGGGCACTCATCTCTTTCCAGTCACTCAGAGTTATTCTTGACTCTTTATTCTCTGTCATCTCCCAGATCCAATAAGGTAATAATTCTTTTTAGGTCTACCTTCATTTCTTAATGTAGCCTTCGATCTCAGTAGCTTTCTTGAATTTCCATATTGATGATTTTGTTGAGTAAAATCTGATCCAATATAAAACTGTTCTACACAAAGGATTTCAAAAGTCTTACTGCAATTTTGAACTATTGAAGCTTAAAACTGCACTAAAATTTTTTTGGGGAGATAGCTATTAGATTTCCCTCTCCCCTCAATTTATTGTATATATGCTTACCTATTTATATATTTTATACCTCTGGTATAAGGCAAACTCCTCAAAGACAAAAACTCTTTCTAATTTTGTCTTGTGTCTCCAGCACCTGATGCTGTCTTGTGAACATAAGACGTCCTTAATAAATGTTTGTTGGATTGGACAGGACTCAGTTATCATTGCCTAACCTTAGCTGCTATATGCTTCAGATCTTTAACAGGATCTAGCTAGCCTGTACAATCGATACATCTGCCATGCAGGTTTCAGTCATCACATATATTTTTATGTACACACAATGTGTTTCTGGACATAACACATTCATGAACACATGCATGTATACAGAAAATGATCACATACATACACCTACAAACATATATATATATTCATATAGACATTCATAACAATAACATCTAAAACAATTTTTATAAATCTAAGTATAATGTAGATTTCTCTCTTGATTAAATCATTTTTAAGTTTGACATTGTCTGAGATGAATGATTAGTACCCCTAATTTTTTTGTTTTGTTTTGGTGAGACTTTTGGGGTTAAGTGACTTGGTCAGGGTCACACCTAGGAAGTATTAAGTATCTGAGGCCAGTTTTGAAATCAGATCTTCCTAGCTTCAGAGATCATATACTATTTACTGCACCACCAAGCTGCCCCCACCCCTAATTGTTTTTCTCAAAAATGCTCCTCCCTATCCCAATTGAAATCAGAGATGCTCAAGGCAGAAAAGCAAAAAGCATTAATTATGATCTCAGGAGAAAGTCAGCTCCCAAAGACAGCAGTGTCAGCTCAACAGGGCAAAGCAAAAACTGCAAACACTGGATTATATAGACCCTAACTTGGAAGCCCCACTCTCTTCTGACCTTTTCTCCCATTAGCTGGGTGAGTCCAGGCTTACATCCTAATGCAGAAATCTAAGCCATCTCCTTTTCCCCAAGTTTTCCCTTTCCTTTTGCCATTCCCTCCTCCCCATTGTTTTCACTCTGATTGCCACTTTGCTCAAACACAGCTCTCCCTGTATGCAGCCCCTTCCCCGGTTCTTAACCCTTTCCCCTTCTACTTCTGTTCTTCCTTCTATTATCCCTTCTCACCCCACCACAGCACACACACTCTTTTTTCTTTTTTCCATTCCTCTCCTACTTCCCTATAGCGTGAGACAAGTTTCTCTGTGAAGCTTAATATATAGGTTATTCTCTCTTTGAGCCAAATCTAATGAGACTAAGATGCACAGAATGCTCATCCCCCTCCTTTCTTTCCCTCAAGTGTAATAGGTCTTTTGTGCCTCTTCATGAGATGACTGCTCCACTTGCTCTCCAATGGAGAGTTATCATTCTCATATACGCAGCAACAAGTAAGTGACTTTAGCATCAGTTACTGAATCCCTGTCACTTGCACTGACTTGCTGAATGACTGATTTTTAGCAGTAATCCAAGTTCCTTTTCTCTTCAGAATATTTTATATTTGAAACCTTTTGATCCTTTAAAGTGGAAGCTGCTAGGTACAAAGTGATGCTGATTGTGCCTCCTCAATATTTCTAGGTATTTATAGTATTTTCTTCTTAATCTGATAATTCTAGAATTTAAGTACAGTATTCCTTGGAGTTTTCATTTTGGAGTCTCTTTGAGGAGGTGATGGGTGGATTCTTTCTATGACTATTTTACCCTCTGGTTCAAGGATATCAGGACACTTTTCCTTCATGATTTCCAGAAAAATGTTGGCTATGCTCTTTTCTTTAACATGGTTTTCAGGTAGTCCAATAATTCTTAGATTGTCTTTCCTGAATGTGTTTTCTAGGTCTGTTGTTTTTCTGATGAGTTATCTTACATTTTCTTCCTTTTTTTTTTTTTTTCTTTTGTTTGACTGATTCTTGGTGTCTCATTGAGCCTCTCACATTTGCATTTGGCCAATTAAAGTTTTAAATGAGCTGTTTTATTCATTGGATTTTTTCCCCATTTCACCAATTCTATTTTTAGGGAGTTGTTCTCAGTTTTCATTTCACCAATTCTGTTTTTCAAGGAGTTGCTTTATTTTTCCATTTCACTAAATTTATTTTTTAAGGAGTGATTTGCTTCAGACAATTTTTGTGTTTCCTTTTGCAAAGCTTTCAATTCCTTACCCTATTTTTCTCCTCTCTTTTAGTATTATTTTTTAAATTCTCCCAAGAGAGCCTTTTGAATCAGAAAGTTACTTATATCACCCCTTGAGGCTTCATCTACAATTGTTTTGCCTTTAGGGACTGGTGCTGCCTGCTTCCTTCCAATGCTGGATGGGTGTGGCCAAATCCCATTTCTTATTCTGGGCCTCAGGGGCTCACTATTGTCTTCTGTGGTTGTGTTGGAAGGCTCACAGCTAGTCTGCTAAAAATGTAAAGAAGAAGTGTAAAGTATCTAATAGCAAAATAAATGACTTGGAAAACCGATTGAAGAGGAAATCAAAGCCTCAGAGTAGTGAAATGCCAGCATCAAAACAAACAGAAATAAAAAAATAAAAAAAAGGAATCTAGACATCCCATTTCCTAATACCACCAAAAAAAAAAAAAACAAAAACAAAAAAACAAACAAACAACAACAACAAAAAAAAAAAACTGTCCAGATCTCATAGAACCAAAGAGTAAATAAAGTAGAAAAAGAAGGAATCCACTGATCACATCCTCAAAGAAATTCCCTCAACGAAAATTTCCAGCAACATTATTACCAAAGGTCAGAGAGTCCAAATCCAAGAGAAAAATACTTCAAATAGAAGATTTCCAATGTGGATCATAATTGTACTAATGGCTATTGCTTATATTGTTAAAGGGTATAGTGAAAATCTATGCAAGCAAGAAGAATGGCTAACAACTGACACTTCAGCTTCTTTCTCCTCTGAAATGATCAAAGGAAGGAAAATTCACAAACATGCAAGTGGGTGCAGAAATACATTTCACTTAAGAAGGCAACATGAAGGAAAGAGGGGACAAGAGGAAGTTAAAGAAAAGGCAGATTAAGGTATTGTGAAATTGGTTGTGGCGTTCAATCCTTTCAATCTTCGGTGATTCTCTGTGATGCCTGAAGTATGTTGTGGGAGCAAACAATCTGAGTTCTTAGAACCATTACCTTTATGGTCATGTTCTACCATACTGGCTTACTTGATGTTCCTTGAATAGCTGACCCCTGTTGCCAGGACAACTATTCTCATAGGACACTAGGTGGTGAAGTGGAGGAGGACCTGAGTTCAGATGTGATCTAAGATACTTACTAGCAAGCCAACCCTGATTGCCTCCAAGAACCAAAAGCTTCTCATGTTTGACAAAATGAAGTTCCTACTCAGTAGACTCATTAGTGCCTGAAGATCAGCTATAAACTCCTGTTCTAAAAGTCTTTAACACTCCAAACTCTTTCAATCTTTCTTGTCCTCTTTCAAATAACTCTCCTTTCTGTACTTTTATCCTCTGGGCTTACTAGCTCTGTGCTTCCTTTCACAAAGAAGGTTCCAGGCCTGGAAAGATTTACATCAACTGATTTTGAGTGAAACATGCAGAATCAGGAACACATTCTATATACGATAACAGCAAGAATGTTCAATGATCAATTATGAAACACTTAGTTCTTCCCACTGGTTCAGTGATCCCAAGAAATCCCAATAGCCCTTGAAGAGGAGATGTTCTCTGCATCCAGAAAAAGAACTAAGGAGACTGAATGTAAACAACAGCTATGTTTACTTCTTTTTTCAGTTTTATGTTTTTTCTCTCTCCCATGGTTTTTTCCATAGAATCTGATTTTTCTCTCCCAATATGATCTAGGATATTTGTTTCTGTACCATTGAAAAGCACATGTAGCACAAAAGTATCCTTACTCTGGTCATCTAGAATAGATAATAACAGCATGTAATATCTCTTCACCATGTGGGAAATAATAGATTATTCTAAAATTAGTTAATTCTGTGGGTGAGCCATCACTTTGACACACACATACACGCGCAGAAATTAAAAAAAAAAAAAAAAACTTTCCTTCTCCTATCTCTGAACCTTGTCAATAGTTATCTCCTATGCTTGGAACACCCTCTGTTCTAATCTCCATCTCTTTTAATTCCTGACTCCCTTTAAATCTAAAGCAAAAATATCAGTTTATAGAAGAAGTTCTTTGCTTACCCTGCCAGATGCTAATGGTTTCTTCTTTCAGGTTATCTGAAGATAACTATTGTTCAATAGGTTCAGTCAGGCCCAATTCTTTATGATTCCATTTGACTTTGATGTGTTTTTTGGAAAAAATGTGGGAGAGGTTTGCCGTTTCCTTCTCCAGTTCTTTTGACAGATGGGGAAACTTAGGGAAATGGTATGAAGTGATCTGTCCAGGGTACAACTAATAAGTATCTGAGGCTAGATTTGAATTCAAGCCTTCTTAATTCCAAGCCTAGTTCTCCGCACCACCTAGCTGCCTTTTCTTGAATTTATTTATTTTTGAAGTGCCTATTGCCATGTACATTGTCTTCCCTATTAAAAAAAAAAGTTCTTTGAAGGTAGGGACAATTTGTGCTTTTTCTTTATATCTCTGGTTCTTAACTTGTAGTAAATTTTTATTAAGTGATATTGATTGATTATAACCTTCCTAAATAGAGTTGGTAGAGAGAGATTTGGCTGGTGGATGATGGAAAAATGAATAGGTTTTCCAATAGATGGAGCTGAAATTAGCTTCTTCACCATCTAAGACATAAAAGCCCAGATCAAGAGTATTTAGGAGTTAATCACATTTTTTGAACTTTATTCACACTACTATATAAGTCATACTTCTTTTTTAAAATAGATTTTTGCTTTTTCAAATACAAAAAGAATTTTCAGCATTTGCCTTTACAGAACTTTGTGTTCCAAATTTTTCTCCTTCTATTCCACCTCCCCAATCAAGTCACACAGAAGTCAAAAGAAGCAATACAAGGACAATCTTAAGGTCTCTCCAAAAAACTCTGGAAGGGATTGTGAGACATGGGAGATACTGGCACATTACTGTCTGGCACATCTACATCTAAGAAGGATCTGTGCTCCATGAGCAAAGCAGAATTGCAGTAGTTCCAAAGAAACATGAGACATGCAAATTTAGAGATAATTCCACTCCAGTGGCTCATATGGACCATTTGTGCTCAATCTGTGGTAGAATCTTTCAAGATCATATTGATCTGATCAGACACAGCTGGACACACTGTACCTTGACCCCAACTTAGTAATGTCATTTTGGTCGTCTTCCAGCACAAAAGACATCACCAACCAACTTTGAAACTCATCTATAATTTTGCATTCTGATTCCTCACTTCTCTTTACCTTCATTATTTTCTTAAGTCTGACTCATCTTATTTCCCAATCATATTTTAGTCTTAACATTTCACTGAATCTTTTCTGTTGAGATTTCCTTATATAATGCCAATTCATTAATATCCTTTTATTAAACAGTCTATTTCAACTTAATGACTTTGCTACTAGCTTACCTAAGCAACCAAATTCTGCTGAATCCTTTCAAACTCTATTCATTTCTGCTTATTTTCTAGTAGGTTAAGTCACCTTCTTCGAGAACAAAATATATCTATTGCCCTCCAAGAAAACCCCAGAGGTGTGTGTTGTTTGCACTCAATCCTAATTCCA
>NW_026262310.1:0-5988 GCF_016432865.1 Antechinus flavipes | reverse complement strand
AAGTCAAAAGAAGCAATATAAGGACAATCTTAAAGTCTCTCTGAAAAACTCTGGAAAGGATTGTGAGACATGAGAGATACTGGCACATTACTGCCCGGCACATCCACATCAAAGAAGGATCTGTATTCCATGAGCAAAGCAGAATTGCAGTAGTTCCGAGGAGATACGAGACATGCAAATTTAGAGATATCCACTCCAATGATCATATAGATTATTTGTGCTCAATCTGTGGTAGAACCTTTCAAGATCTTATTGGTCTGATCAGACACAGATAGATGGCATCAAATGAATGCCTTCACCTTCACCCCAACTTAGTAATGTCATTTTGGTCATCTTCTAGCACAAAAGACATCACCAACCAACTTTGAAACTCATTTATCATTTTGCATTCTAATTCCTCACTTCTCTTTACCTTCATTATTTTCTTAAGTCTGATTCATCTTATTTCTTCATCATATTTTAGTCTTAACATTCCACTGAATCTTTCCTGTACAGATTTCCTTATAGAATACCAATTCATTTTGCATTCTGATTCCTTACTTTTCTTCACCTCACTAATTTTAATTTCTTAAGTCCATCTCATCTTATTTCTCAATCATAGTTTAGTCTTAACATTCCAATGAATCTTTCCTATTGAGATTTCCTTATATAATGCCAATTCATTAATATCCTTTTACTTCTGGAGTTGCACAGTCTATTTCAACTTAGGTGACTTTGCTACTAACTTACCTAAGCAACCAAATTCTGCTGAATCATTTCAAACTCTATTCATTTTTGCTTATTTTCTAGTAGGTGAAGTCACCTTCTTCAAGAACAAAATATATCTATTGCCCTCCAAGAAAAGCCCAGAGGTGTGCTGTTTGCACTCAATCTTAATTCCAGCTGCAAACCTCACACACACACTTGCTAAACAAACAGCTTACAAAAGCTGCCAAGAGAGCTGCACCTGTATCCTACAGCTTTTCCACCTTGTGGAGTGAACCATATTTCCTTTGTTGTTTTCTAGGAGAGGCCTCGGATTTTTTTGATATAATTAACAAGAGAAGGCAATCTTTCCTTGTTGTTTTCTTTTATATTTATGTTAGTTATAGGTATTGTGCTTTTCTCTCATCCTGCTTCAGTTCATAAAGCATTACCTAGGTTGCTCTGCATTCTTTGAAGTTATCTTTTTGAACAGATCTGAATTATATTCTCCAAAGTTACAAAGGATGTCTTCTGGTGCCAATCTAAGATTTTATCTTAGTTCTTCTCTTTCTTGTTCTTTTGGCAAAGTTTGATACCACTGGTCATGTGTTCTCCTATATAAGCTTTCTTCTTTGTGCTGTGATGACTCTGCTCTCAGCTGGGGCTTTTCTGTTTTTTCAGTCTCACTTGAAGCTCCTTTTTCAGATCTGCATCCACTCTGAGGCTCTCCACCTGGGCATGTCCTCCTCCAAAGTGTTGTTCCCTTTCCTCTTAACTCCTCTCTCTCTCTCTCTCTCTCTGTCTCTCTCTCTCTCTCTCTCTCTCTCTCTCTCTCTCTCTCTCTCTCTCTCTCTCTCTTTCTCTGTGTGTGTGTGTGTGTGTGTTTCTCTCTCTGTGTGTCTCTCTCTCTCTTCCTCCCCTCCCCTCCTCTCTCCTCCTGCCTTCCTCCCTCTCTCTCTCTCTCTTTCTCTCTCCCCCCCATCTCTTCCTCTCTCTCCCTCCCCCTCTCTCCTTAAACAGCAATATATCTCCCATCAGTTGAATGAATCATCATTCCACATAATCGACCTCTTGCCAAACCTTGTCATTTCTACTTTCAAATATCCCCTTTTCTCCATATCTTCGATCACCACATTGATGCAGTCCCTCTCACTTTGTCTCCAAGGTGAGTGCAAGAGCCTCTCCCTTTCTCAATTCTCCCTCAATTTTAATGCATTCTACCCTCACTAAGTAAAAAGATAAAATAGATCTGGTAAGATAGATGTGAGTATTTTTTTCCCTATTCAATAAAATTTAAAAGTCCCTGGATAACATATAAAATCCTATGTTTGCTTTTAAAGTCCTTTAGTCTTAGAATCTGTACTACTCTAAGTACTCTCAGAGCCAGGATCCAAGAGCTTCTTACTCTCTCTAGCCCCTTTAACTGGAAAGTTATGTAATTTTGCCTCCACCTCTTGGCTTCCTCATCCTCTGAGACTCTGATTCTGCCCTCCGAAAGAGTTCTTTTCTATGGACCTTTCCTTTCTTAGATCCTGTCCCCAACCAATGCTTCTTCCTGAGATTATTTTCTTTTGTGGCTCTCTACATCTAAAAAACAAAACTTTTGCTGTATTGTCTTCCAGTTGTCTCTGAAATAGTCGAGGATGGGAAATTGTTTTAGCCTTGCTTTTCTCCTCAAGAGTTCAGCCCTTGAGTGACACATGATCAATCTCCAATAAATGCCTATTGACTAGGTTTATTTTACATTTTCTTCATATGTCACAATTTTTTTCAGTCAACTTCTGATCAATAGATATGCACTTTGTTTTCTATCAAGAAAATGTTGCTATATTTAAGGAGTGTATCTGTCTTTTTTTATTATTATTTACAAAGTATATGCATTGGAAAGTTTTCCAACATTGACCCTTGCAAAACCTTTTGTTCCAAATTTTCCTTCCTTCAACATACCCCATCTTCTAGCTGGCAGGTAGTCCAATACATGTTAAATTTGTTGAAATACATGTTAAATCTAATAAATGTGTACATATTTATACAGTTATCTTGCTGCACAAGAAAGATCAGATCAAGAAGGAAGGAAAAGAAAAACTGAGAAAGAAAGCAAAATGCAAGCAAATAACAACACAGAGTATGAGAATGCTATGTTGTGTTCCACACTCTGTTCCCATGGTTCTCTCTCTGGGTGTAGATGGCTTTCTTCATCACTGAACAAGTGGAATTGGCTTGAATCTGTTAAGGTCTGAAACTGTTGAGTTGATGCACTGAGGTTGGACAAGTGAGCACTTAAGGCTAACTACTGATTGGAAAATACTCTATTAGCATATGCTTGGAAAATGGCCCTTCCCACTATTCTGTGCTAGTTCAATCTTTTGGTGTATACAGAGAATTGTGAGAAGGATTAGGGGGTGGAGTAAGACAAGCCAGAGTTACTTAGGCGGTGGAGGTGGAAAAGGAAGGTCTCAGAGATTCTGTGTCCATTCCCTTCACTTCTACCCCTAAAAACTAAGAATAAAGACCAAGGGCTTTTGCTTATCCTGACTCCGGCTGATTCTAAGGTATCCATGGTGCTAACTCGGTCTTCACATGAATCCTCTCATTGTTGAAGAAAGCCACATCCATCAGAATTGATTGTCATATAGTCTTGTTGTTGCCATGTATACTATTCTTCTGGTTCTGTTCATTTCGCTTAGCATCAGTTCATGTTGGCCTCTCTGAAATCATCCTGCTGGTAGTTTCTTATAGAACACTAGTATTCCATAGCATTCATATACCATAATTTATTAAGCCATTTTCCAATGGATGGGCATCCACTCAGTTTCCAGTTTCTTGCCACTACAAAAAGGGCTGCCACAAACATTTTTGCACATGTGGGTCTCTTTCTCTCCTTTAAGATCTCTTTGGGATATAATCCCAGTATTAATACTGTGGGTCAAAGGGTACGCACAGTCTGATCACTTTTTGAGCATAGTTCTAAGTTACTCTCCAGAATGGTTGGATCCATTCACAGTTCCACCAACAATGTTTCAGTGTCCCAGTTTTCCTACATCCCCTCCAACATTCATCATTATCTTTTCCTATCATCTTAGCCAATCTCAAAGATATGTAGTGCTATCTCAGAGTTGTCTTAATTTGCATTTCTCTGATCAACAGTGATTTGGGCATCTTTTCATATGACTAGTTTCAATTTCTTTATCTGAAAATTGTCTGTTCATATCATTTAATCATTTATTCATTAGAGAATGGCTTGAACTATTATACATTTGAGTCAATTCTCTATTTTAGAAATGAGGCCTTTATCAGATCCTTTGGATGTAAAAATGTTTTCCCAATTTGTTACTTACCTTCTAATCTTGTCTGTGTTAGTTTTGTTTGTACAAAATCTTTTTAACTTAATATAATCAAAATGATCTATTTTGTGATCATTAATGACCCCTAGATCTACTTTGGTTACAAATTTCTTCCTCCTCCACAAATCTGAGAGGTAAACTATCCTATGTTCTTCTAATTTGTTTATAATATTATTCTTTATATCTATATCATGAACCCATTTCAACCTTATCTTGGTATAAGGTGTTAGGTGTGGGTCTCTGTCTACTTTGTGCCATAATAGTTTCCAATTTTCCCAGCAGTTTTTGTCAAATAATAAATTCTTATCCCAAAAGTTGGGGTTAAGGTTTGTCAAATACTAGATCATGATAGCAACTGACTATTTTGTTCTGTGAACCTACCTATTCCACTGATTAACTTCTCTATTTGTTTAGCTAATATCAAATGGTTTTGATAACAGCTGCTTTATAATACAGTTTTAGATTTGGCACAGTTGGCCACCTTCATTTTCTTTTGTCATCATCAATTCCTTTGAAATTCTTGACCTTTTGTTCTTCCAGGTGAATTTTGTTATTTTTTTCTAGGTCAGTAAAATATTTCTTGGGAGTGTGATTGGTATAGCACTAAATAAATAGATTAGGGAGTATTAGCATCTTTATTATATTCTCTTGACCTATCAAAGAACATTTGATATTTTCCCTTTTGCTTAGATCTGACTTTATTTGTGTGGAAAGTGTTTTGTAGTTTTGCTCATATAATTACTGGCTATCCCTTGGCAGGTAGATTCCAAATATTTTATACATTCTACAGTTATTTTAAATGGAATTTCTCTTTGTATCTCTTGCTGTTGGATTTTGTTAGTGACATATAAAAATGCTGATGATTTATGTGGATTTATTTTGTATCCTGCAACTTTATTATTTGTTGCATCCTGCATATTTAGCAAGTTTGCTGAAGTTGTGGATTATTTTTAATAGCTTTTTAGCTGTTTCTCTAGGGTTCTCTAAGTATACCATCATATCATCTGCAAAGAGTGATAATATGGTTTCCTCATGACCCACTCTAATTCCTTTAATCTCTTTTTCTTCTCTTATTGCCAAAGCTGGCATTTATAATACAATATTGAATAGTAATGTTGATAATAAGCAACCTTGTTTCACTCCTGATCTTATTTTAAATAGTTGCTACTGACTATTTTAAGGAAAAGTCCATTTATTCTCTAGTGTTTTTAATAGGAATGGGTGCTGGATTTTATCAAATGCTTTTTCTCCATCTCTTGAGATAATCATATGGTATTTGTTAATTTGGCTATTGATATAGCTGATTATGCTAATGGTTTTCCTAATATTGAATCAGCCCTGTATTTTTCATATAAATACTACTTGGTGTATTATATCTTTGGGATGATTTTCTGTAATTTCTTTGCTAATATCTTATTTAAGATTTTTGCATCAATATTCATTAAGGATATTGGTTTATAATTTTCTTTCTCTGTTTTCATCCTACCTACTTTAGTACCCTCTCTGTCATAAAAGGAATTTGGTAGAAGTCCTTTATTCCCTATTTTTTCAAATAGTTTATATAGTATTGGAGTTAATTGTCCTTCAAATGTTTGGTAAAATTCACATGTAAATCTATCTGGTGCTGGGGATTTTTTTTTTAGGGAGTTCATTTGTAGTTTTTAATATTTTAAATCTTTGTATTTGTTTACCACTTTTGGCACAGTTTGATTTTCTTTCCATGTAGAGATTCTCTCTTCCTCAAACTCTCATGACACTCTAGTTGCCTGGTTCGCCTTTCTCAGCGGTATACTTCCCATTTCTCTTTATGGGTCCCCTTCCATCACATATTCAATAAAATAGGATATCCTGTAGTATAGTTAGTTACCTCTACCCCTTTTTTTCTTGCTGATTTCATCATGTCCTTTTGGCTGCATAATTATCTCTGCACAAAACTCCCCAATCCACAGATCTGTCTTGT
>NW_026262309.1:0-5968 GCF_016432865.1 Antechinus flavipes | reverse complement strand
AATACAATATTGAATAGTAATGTTGATAATAAGCAACCTTGTTTCACTCCTGATCTTATTTTAAATAGTTGCTACTGACTATTTTAAGGAAAAGTCCATTTATTCTCTAGTGTTTTTAATAGGAATGGGTGCTGGATTTTATCAAATGCTTTTTCTCCATCTCTTGAGATAATCATATGGTATTTGTTAATTTGGCTATTGATATAGCTGATTATGCTAATGGTTTTCCTAATATTGAATCAGCCCTGTATTTTTCATATAAATACTACTTGGTGTATTATATCTTTGGGATGATTTTCTGTAATTTCTTTGCTAATATCTTATTTAAGATTTTTGCATCAATATTCATTAAGGATATTGGTTTATAATTTTCTTTCTCTGTTTTCATCCTACCTACTTTAGTACCCTCTCTGTCATAAAAGGAATTTGGTAGAAGTCCTTTATTCCCTATTTTTTCAAATAGTTTATATAGTATTGGAGTTAATTGTCCTTCAAATGTTTGGTAAAATTCACATGTAAATCTATCTGGTGCTGGGGATTTTTTTTTTAGGGAGTTCATTTGTAGTTTTTAATATTTTAAATCTTTGTATTTGTTTACCACTTTTGGCACAGTTTGATTTTCTTTCCATGTAGAGATTCTCTCTTCCTCAAACTCTCATGACACTCTAGTTGCCTGGTTCGCCTTTCTCAGCGGTATACTTCCCATTTCTCTTTATGGGTCCCCTTCCATCACATATTCAATAAAATAGGATATCCTGTAGTATAGTTAGTTACCTCTACCCCTTTTTTTCTTGCTGATTTCATCATGTCCTTTTGGCTGCATAATTATCTCTGCACAAAACTCCCCAATCCACAGATCTGTCTTGTGAAATATTATGTTTAAAACTGATATTAGCCTACATTTTTTTCTAGTTGATTATTTATATTGTCTTGTGTTGGAATCTTTACAAACTGCTAACTCATTAGAGTTGATAGATTACTGTTCTGATCTTACAAGAAGATGTTTTGGGCCAGAACCTGAAACAAGGTACTAAGTAGAACTAATTAATACAGTGCTTGTGTTCACAACTTTATTCATTGGAGTTCACAAGTATGGGAAAGTCACAAAGTAAACTTTGTAACTTTGTGAATTCACACCTCCCTTAAAGCTTTTAGGGCCAGAGAGAGCTATGGGAGAAAACCCATAATCCCTCTCGTATCCCACAATTCCTCTCTTTCATATAAAAGAAACAGACAGAGGCTCTTGGACAGATTTCACCGGAATTACATGAAGAATGGAGCTGGCTGGATGCTGAAGAAAACAGAGGCAGAGACTGAAGGACAAAATCTTTGGATTTGGAGATATTTGGAGGGAGCTCTTGGGAAGGTGAAAATAAACGTTTTTTTTTTTTTTTTTTTTACCCGCTGGCTGCGTTTCGGTGATTATTACATTCATCTGCAGCTAAGATGGCCTCCAGAAAACCTTCCCAAGAAACCTGCTCTCCCCAGAAAAAACCTTTATCTTATATATATTAAAGAAGAAAAAGAACACCACAGTCTTGAGTTTCAGTTGAGAAGTCATTTCTTCCCAAATCCTTCTAATGTAGGTTATTTTTGCGTGTTATTTGGTTTATGTGTCATTACATAGGAATGCATATAACATTAAACTATGATGGCATAAAAATGAGAATATAAAGCTCATAACAAGGAAAAAGCAATTTCAGTGAACAAATCACCGTTTTCTTTTACTTCATAGGCTGGTATTTAGTCAATCCCTTATATCTTTAGACTTGATTGA
Source organism: Antechinus flavipes (assembly GCF_016432865.1). Lineage (NCBI taxonomy): Eukaryota > Metazoa > Chordata > Mammalia > Dasyuromorphia > Dasyuridae > Antechinus > Antechinus flavipes. The sequence continues at coordinate 4,191 of NW_026262309.1, read as the reverse complement.
AGATTTTCTTGAAATGGGGAGTAAGGAAAACTCAGATGAAAAAGACAAGCACAAAATTTATAAAGGTAAGTTGATCTTTAATATTAATTTTCTGAAAAAATTAATATTAAAACACTATATAACTAATAATAAGACAGAGCTGGTTTTGTGGGAGAAAAGCCAATAAAATAGGGGATTCATTGAATAATAAGATTTTTTTTAAAAAGAAAAAACCAAATTACCAATATCAAAAATAAAAGGGTGAGCGTATGACCAGTAAATGAGCAATTAATAGGAACTCTTTTCCAGTTAAATTCACTAAGTTTGACAAATAAAACAGATGAATAAAATTAGCCAAATTGACAGAAAATAGGATACTTAAACAGCCCCATCTTAGAAAGAAAAAATTGATGAAGCCATCAGTGCGTTGTCTAAGAAAACAATCTCCAACACTATAGATTCTTAATTAACTAAATTATGGCAAATCTTTCTAGAACAATGATTTCCAATCATATATAAACTGTTAATAATAAACAAAAAAAGGAATCCTTCTAAATTCTTTTTTTTTTTTGATCCTGGCACTGCTACCTCAACCAGGAAGGACAAACACAGAGAAAGAACATTGTAGCCCAGTTTCCCTAATGAATACTGATGAAAAAATTTTAAATTAAATACACATGGATATCATAGCAAAATATCAAAAGGCTGCTGCTGCAGTATGACCAGGTGAGATTTATGCCAGGAAGACTGAACTGATTGAATCTCAGGAAAACTATCAGCATAATTGACTACATAAATAACGAAAGTAACAAACAGCATAATTGTCCATCTAAATAATCAAAGTAATAGAAACCATATTATCTCAACACATGCAGAAACAACTTTTGACAAGAACTCTCTTTCTTAGAAAGATTAGAAAGCATAGGAATAAATGGAGCTTTCCTTAAAATGATCAGTATGCAACTAAAATGATTGACAAACATTTGTAGAGAAAATGAGCTTGAAGCCTTCCTGGTGAGATAAAGGGCGAAGCAAAGATACACTTGACAGCCACTGTTATTCACTATTTTCCTAGAAACATTATTATGATAAGACTAGAATAAAATGAAAGGGGTTAAAATAGGCTGTAAGAGAAGAAAATCAACCCACTCTGCAGATCATATGATGGTATACTTGAAGAATCTCCCAGAATCAAATTAAAATTTTGAAATAATGAATACTCCTAGAAAAATTGCAGGGCACAAAATAAGCCACTTTAAATTACTAGTATTTCTATATATTGAACAAGCAACAAGAGATGGAGAAATTTAATTCAACATATCAGCTGGATTTAATTGAGAATATCAGCTGGTAATGTGAAGTACCTTAGGAATGTACCTACCAAGACAAACTGAAAGCTGTATGAACACAGAAAACATGTTTTTCACACAAATAGTGTGAACAGTTGGGAAAGTCTTTTTGCTTATGGATAAGACAAGCCAGTATAGTTTTTAAAAAAGATACCTAATTAATTCTTTATTCAGTGTTCTACCAAAGTGCAAAATGTTTAGTTTTTTGAGCTAAAAAATATCTAAAAGAAAGGTTGAGTATTAAAGCAATTAATACTTAAATAGCAGCTAAATGGCCATCAATTAAAGATATAATTGAAAAAATTCCAAGATGTATTTGGAGAATCTGTTTTTCTAGGCATTTTGGCTATGTAACATTTACTTGAATAATTTTCAGATTTGAAACATGGTTTTTAGGAAGATTAAATATTTCATGAAACTTGATTTTGTGTGCATGTGCAAGATACCTTAATAATCATTCTAGTATATTGCATGTTTTAGACTGCAGTGTAAATAGTCTCATTTAATATGTAGGTAAAGGAAAATGGATTCGAAATATTGATTATTATCGTTTGGATGGTTCTACGAGTGCACAATCAAGAAAAAAGTGGGCCAACGAGTTTAATGATGAAACCAATGTGAGGTGGGTAATTTTTCCTTTCCTTTCTCATCTAGGTTGCAGTTTATCCATGCAGAGAGACCAATTTTTTCTGTTATATACAAGTTTTTTTCCCAAGGTGTTTTTATTAATGACTTTATCTGATACTTAGTGCGTATTTCTTGAACAATTTTCAGTTAACCCACATATTCCCTCTATTTTCTTATTATTTACTCCTCAATTTGTGTTAATACTTGCAAACACCTATATTCCTTAGCATTTTCCCGCAATGTGGTTCCCTCAATGTTCATTCCCTCAAAATTGTCTTCACAGTCATGTCATATAAATAAATTGAAAATGTTTGAGTTTTTGATACAACAGTAATGAATTAAGCATCTGAAATTTGAGATAGCAAATTTTGCATTTAATTGCAAATTTTTGTTTCCTGTTTTGTTATGACTTCATATGTGAACCTTTAAGATTTTGTTTTTCTTGGAAGTTACTTCATCATTATACTATGTGTGCTTTTTCATGTCTACCCGTCTGTATGTGTCTAGATGTGTCTTTGTCTTTGTGTATTTGTGCATATTATCTATCTGTATTTTGCCTTTGGTTTGTAACTTTTTTTTTATTGTTGACCTTGTTTTTGAAATTCAGTCACCGACCCAATTTCCCCTCATCTATGGAGATGACAAGAACAAAGCTTGTTTCACTTAGGCAAACAAAACAAAATTAAGTAAAGCGTTTCCAAAAGAAATGGTTCAGTTACACTCTGAGTTTGTTAGCTTTCTCTCTGAAGAGGAAATGGCATTTTTATTATGGTATTATTTAATCATATCATAGTCATATCTTACTCTTTTACTGTTTTAGAAGTTTTCTTAGCAAACACATTACGATTTCCCATTTCTTTCTATAACTGAATTCATAAATGAGGAAACTGAAGCAAATCAGATTCAATGGTCACATACCAGTTAGTATCTGAGACAGGATTTGAGGAGTCAACCTTACTCCAATCCTCTTACTCTGTCCACTTTGTGGTCATTGGAATTAGTTGGCCATTGTATTCATCAGAATTGCTAAATCTTTCAAAATGATTTATTCTTGTAGTAGTTAGCTGCTTGGCGTTCTGTTCAGCCATTCAGCAATTATTTTTTTTCCATAATTTTCCAATTTTTGTTTTTGTCTTTTTTGCTTCCAGCAAAAGAGCCGATTCAGAACTTTGTCCAAGAAAGTCATTCCTTAATAGTTAGAATTGCATAAGTGAAAGCTTATGGTTTCAGAAAACATGAAATATCTCCTTGGAAAAACTGACTTGAAAAATAGTACGAGGAGCAATAACTTAAAAATTAGTGAATGACCTAAAAGTCATTATAAGAAAAAAGCCCAAGAAAATATCAAGGAGTATTGCCTCATTATTGTTCTATTTTCATGGATTTCAATCTGTTCTAGACACTGTCATGTTAATATCAACTAATATTATCCCATCAATACTTTGGCACTATTTCCCCTTAAAATGTCTATTTTTGTTAACAAACAAGCCTTCAAAGACATAAGAAGAAATGGTTGTTTCCTTAATTTTTTGAGTGTAGTTCTCTAAAATCTGGAGTCATTGTTATTCGTAGTAAAAATAAAGTAGCAATCCTTTAAATAAAAAATAAGTCAAGTATTTTCATGCTTTTTTGCTACTTGATACAGTGCAAGGAATATTAATTCTAGGAATGAGAAAGGGAAGGAAAAGAAATTGAGAAAATTACTTGGGAAAAGTGATAAAACCAATGTGTTTTGCAGGTGACATTATGGTTTCCTTAGTGAAATGGTTTCCACAACATAGCAGAACATAAAATAATTTCACATACCCCTGGTATTTGTATTTGTTAACATTGTATCTGTTAACTAGGTAGCTGAAAGACAACTTCATTCAAAATTACTACAAACAGTACATGCTCAACATCTTCATGATCAGAGAACAAGACATTCATAATGACAAAGGTGTAATTAAATGTAATTGAAGAAGTAAATTATTCAAATAATAAAACTGATATCACCTATATTTATTTATTCACTACTCTATTGACTAAACTCATAAAAGAACTATTTTATAGATCTAGAAAATAACAATAATGAAATTCATTTAGAGATAAGGTCAAGTGTCTCAGTGGACTTTAATGAAAGAAAAAAGAGTGGGAAGTGATGACATTTTAGCAGCATTAGCTCTAACTAGTCCAAAATGCAGTAATCCTGAGATAGACTTTGTTTTAGTTAAGAAATAGAAGGTGGATAGTAGAT
>NW_026262308.1:0-4988 GCF_016432865.1 Antechinus flavipes | reverse complement strand
AATAGAAGGTGGATAGTAGATAATGATAGAAATTTTGATCTTATCTTGGTATGTGGTGTTAAGTGTGGGTCCTTGCCTAATTTCTGCCATACTAATTTCCAGTTATCCCAGCAGTTTTTATCAAATAATGAAATCTTATCCCAAAATTTAGAATCTTTGGGTTTGTCAAACACTAGATTGCTATAGTTGACTATTCTGTCTTGTGAACCTAACCTTTTCCACTGATCAACTAATCTATTTCTAAGCCAATACCAGATGGTTTTGGTGACTGCTGCTTTATAATATAATTTTAGATCAGGTACAGCTAGACCACCTTCATTTGATTTTTTTTTCATTAATTCCCTTGAGATTCTCGACTTTTTATTGTTCCATATGAATTTTGTTGTTATTTTTTCTAAATCATTAAAATATTTTCTTGGAAGTCTGATTGGTATAGCACTAAATAAATAGATTAGTTTAGGGAGTATTGTCATCTTTATTATATTTGCTCGGCCTATCCAAGAGCACTTAATATTTTTCCAATTATTTAAGTCTGACTTTATTTGTGTGAAAACTTTTTTGTAATTTTGCTCATATAATTCCTGACTTTCCTTTGGTAGGTAGATTCCCAAATATTTTATGCTATCAACAGTTATTTTGAATGGAATTTCTCTTTGTATCTCTTGCTCTTGGATTTTGTTGGTGGTGTATAAGAATGCTGAGGATTTATGGGGATTTATTTTGTATCCTGCTACTTTGCTAAAATTATGAATTATTTCTAATAGCTTTTTAGTAGAATCTCTGGGGTTTTCTAGGTATACCATCATATCATCTGCAAAGAGTGATAGTTTGGTTTCCTCATTGCCTACTCTAATTCCTTTAATCTCTTTCTCGACTCTTATTGCAGAGGCCAGTGTTTCTAATACAATATTGAATAATAATGGTGATAGTGGGCAACCTTGCTTCACTCCAGATCTTACCGGGAAAGGTTCCAGTTTTTCCCCATTGCATATGATGCTTACTGAAGGTTTAAAATATATGCTCCTAACTATTTTAAGGAAAAGTCCTTTTATTCCTATGCTCTCAAGTGTTTTTATTAGGAATGGCTGTTGGATTTTATCAAATGCTTTTTCTGCATCTATTGAAATGATCATATGGTTTTTGTTTGGTTGGTTGTTGATATAGTCAATTATGTTAATAGTTTTCCTAATATTGAACCAGCCCTGCATTCCTGGTATAAATCCTACTTGGTCATAGTGTATTATCCTGGGGATGATTTTCTGTAATCTTTTTGCTAATATTTTATTTAAGATTTTAGCATCAATATTCATTAGGGAGATTGGTCTATAATTTTCTTTCTCTGTTTTCAGCCTACCTGGTTTAGGTATCAGTACCATATCTGTGTCATAAAAGGAGTTTGGTAGGACTCCTTCAATCCCTACTTCTTCAAATAGTTTATTTAGCATTGGAGTTAATTGATCTTTAAATGTTTGATAGAATTCAGATGTAAATCCATCTGGTCATGGGGTTTTTTTCTTAGGGAGTTGATTGATAGTTTGTTCTATTTCTTTTTCTGAGATAGGAGTGTTTAGGATATTTACTTCTTCCTCTGTTAGTTTAGGTAAGCTATATTTTTGGAGGTATTCTTCTATTTCATTTAAGTTGTCGAATTTATTGGTGTAAAGTTGGGCAAAGTAACTCCTAATTATTGCTCTAATTTCCTCTTCGTTAGTGGTGAGTTCTCCCTTTTCATTTTTAAGACTAACAATTTGATTTTCCTCTTTCCTTTTTTTAATCAGATTTACTAAGGGTTTGTCTATTTTGTTGGTTTTTTCATAGAACCAACTCTTAGTTTGTTCAATTCAATAGTTTTTTTACTTTCAATTTTATTGATCTCTCCTTTTATTTTTTGAATTTCAAGTTTAGTGTTTGATTGGGGGTTTTTAATTTGTTCCTTTTCTAGCATTTTTAGTTGCAAGCCCAATTCATTGACCTTCTCTTTCTCTATTTTATACAAATAGGCCTCTAGAGATATGAGATTTCCCCTTATTACCGCTTTGGCTGCATCCCATACATTTTGGTATGATGTCTCATTATTATCATTTTCTTGGATGAAGTTATTAATTATGTCTATAATTTGCTGTTTCACCCAATCATTCTTTAGTATGAGATTATTTAGTTTCCAATTATTTTTTGGTCTACTTTCCTGTGGCTTTTTATTGAATGTAATTTTCAATGCATCATGGTCTGAAAAGGATGCATTCACTATTTCTGCCTTACTGCATTTGAGTTTGAGGTTTTTATGTCCTAATATATGATCAATTTTTGTATAAGTTCCATGAACTGCTGAAAAGAAGGTGTACTCCTTTCTGTCCCCATTACATTTTCTCCAGAGATCTATCATATCTAATTTTTCTAGTATTCTATTTATCTCTTTGACTTCTTTCTTATTTATTTTGTGGTTTGATTTATCTAATTCTGAGAGTGCAAGGTTGAGATCTCCCACTATTATAGTTTTACTGTCTATTTCTTCTTGCAGCTCTCTTAATTTCTCTTTTAGGAATTTAGATGCTACACTACTTGGTGCATATATATTTAATATAGATACTTCTTCATTATTCATTCTACCCTTTAGCAAGATATAGTGCCCTTCCTTATCTCTTTTGATTAGATCAATTTTTGCTTTAGCTTGATCTGAGATCAGGATGGCTACCCCTGCTTTTTTGGCTTCACCTGAAGCATAGTAGATTTTGCTCCAACTTTTTACCTTTAACCTGCATGTATCACCCCGCTTCAGGTGTGTTTCCTGTATACAACATATTGTAGGATTCTGGCTTTTAATCCATTCTGCTAACCGCTTCCTCTTTATAGAGGAGTTTACCCCGTTCACATTTATGGTTAAAATGACCAATTCTGTATTACTTGCCATCTTGTTAACCCCGGTTTATGCTTTTCTCCCTTCTTACTCCCTTACCCCCTCCCTTACCCCCCTTCCCAGTATTAAGCTTGTGAGCTCCCCTTGCTTCTCACAGCCCTCCCTTTTTCAGTATCCCTCCCCCCCCTTAGAATTCCCCCCCCCAACTTGCCCCTTTCCCTCCCAGTTACCGTATTCCCTTCCACTTAGCTTATTCCTTCCTTTTTCACTTTTCCCTTCTCACTTTTCAATGAGGTGGGAGAAGTTTCACCATAGATTGAATATGTCTAAAATTCTTCTCTTAATGCCAATTCTGAAAGCAGTAAAATACTCACTATTTTCATTCCTCTCCATTCTTTCTCTCAGATATACTAGGTTTTCTTTGCCTCTTCATGAAATGTAGTACCCCCACTTTCCCTTTTTTCTAGTACAATGTCCTTTCCACCACTAGTTTCTAGAACAAGGTATACATGAATTCTTTATACATCTTTACAGCCGAAATATAGTTCCCAAGATTAATCTTTACCTTTTTAGATTTCTCTTGAGTTCTGTGCTTGTAGATCAAATTTTTTGTTAAGTTCTGGCTTTTTCATCAGAAATAGATGAAATTCGCTTATTTTGTTGAATGTCCATCTTCTTCCCTGGAAAAAGATGCTCAATCTCGCTGGGTAAGTTATTTTTGGTTGCATACCAAGTTCCTTAGCCTTTCGGAATATCATATTCCAGGCCCTTCGATCCTTTAATGTGGATGCTGCCAGATCCTGGGTGATCCTTATTGTGGCTCCTTGATACTTGAATTGGGTTTTTCTAGCCGCTTGCAGTATTTTTTCCTTTGCCTGAGGGTTCTGGCATTTGGCCACTATATTCCTTGGTGTTTTGATTTTAGGATCCCTTTCAGTAGGGGATCGATGAATTCTTTCAATGTCTATTTTACCTTCTGTTTCTATGACTTCTGGGCAGTTCTCTTTGATAATTTCCTGGAAGATAGTGTCCAGGCTTTTTTTTTCATCATACTTTTCTGGAAGTCCGATGATTCTCAGGTTGTCTCTCCTGGATCTGTTTTCCAGGTCTGTTGTCTTCCCCAGAAGGTATTTCACATCCTTTTCCATTGTTTGATTTTTCTGGATTTGCTTGACTGATTCTTCTTGTCTCCTCGAGTCATTCAATTCCAATTGTTCGACCCTGATTTTCAGTGAGGTATTTTCTTCACTCACTTTTTTAAGATCTTTTTCTAATTGTCCAATTGAGTTCTTTTGTTCTGTGGAATTTTTTTCCATTTCGCCAATTTTGTTTTTTAGAGAGCTGTTTTCTGTTTCCAGTTCACTAATCCTATTTTTCAAGGATTTGGTTTCTTTATCCATTCTCTCTTTAACTGACTTCTCCAGGCTCTTTTGCCAAGCCTCCCTCTCCTTTTGCAGAGCCTCCCTCTCCTTTTCCCATTTTTCTTCTAGCTCCCTTGTGAGAGCCTTTTTAATTTCCTCCATGAGATTCATCTGTGCTGAGGGACATAAGGTCTCCTCCTTCGGGGATTCACCTGGGGACTGTTTGTTTTTAGTCTCCTCAGGGTTTGGAGTCTGCTCTTTATCTGTATAAAAGCTGTCCAGGGTTAAATTCTTTTTCAGTTTCTTGCTCATTCTGTCTATTTATCAAAGACAAACTATCAAAGAAACAGAAGGAAAAAAACCCCTTGAATGGAGGCTGCTTTCTTTGGGGGAGGGGCAGGGTATTCGTGAGGCACGGGTCCTACTGTGCTATGGCGCCTGCGCGCTGAGATCCGAGCGCTCTGAGATCCGAGGGGGCTAAGACACTGTGGGGGAGGGGTGGCCAGGTCCCAAGCGACTCCAGCTGTTTGGGATTGTATTCTTCACCCCCGGTGTTTTTAGCTTCTCTGCTGGGCTGCTGACTTGCTCCTATAGCAAAGCTCTCACCGCAGAGACGGCTGCGATCGCGTCCTACCCCCTCTCCGCTCTACCTGGTTCTGAGCTGCTATCTGTGCTCTGGTTGCAGCTGCTGCCCGCAGACTGCTTCCAAATACCGTCCCCGCCCTCGCGCAAAAACAGACCTTTCTTGACGAGTCTCAAGGATGGTTTCTCTT
>NW_026262307.1:0-5991 GCF_016432865.1 Antechinus flavipes | reverse complement strand
CTCCAGGCTCTTTTGCCAAGCCTCCCTCTCCTTTTGCAGAGCCTCCCTCTCCTTTTCCCATTTTTCTTCTAGCTCCCTTGTGAGAGCCTTTTTAATTTCCTCCATGAGATTCATCTGTGCTGAGGGACATAAGGTCTCCTCCTTCGGGGATTCACCTGGGGACTGTTTGTTTTTAGTCTCCTCAGGGTTTGGAGTCTGCTCTTTATCTGTATAAAAGCTGTCCAGGGTTAAATTCTTTTTCAGTTTCTTGCTCATTCTGTCTATTTATCAAAGACAAACTATCAAAGAAACAGAAGGAAAAAAACCCCTTGAATGGAGGCTGCTTTCTTTGGGGGAGGGGCAGGGTATTCGTGAGGCACGGGTCCTACTGTGCTATGGCGCCTGCGCGCTGAGATCCGAGCGCTCTGAGATCCGAGGGGGCTAAGACACTGTGGGGGAGGGGTGGCCAGGTCCCAAGCGACTCCAGCTGTTTGGGATTGTATTCTTCACCCCCGGTGTTTTTAGCTTCTCTGCTGGGCTGCTGACTTGCTCCTATAGCAAAGCTCTCACCGCAGAGACGGCTGCGATCGCGTCCTACCCCCTCTCCGCTCTACCTGGTTCTGAGCTGCTATCTGTGCTCTGGTTGCAGCTGCTGCCCGCAGACTGCTTCCAAATACCGTCCCCGCCCTCGCGCAAAAACAGACCTTTCTTGACGAGTCTCAAGGATGGTTTCTCTTGGTAAGTAATTGCGTATAAATAGGCGTGAACACACATAGCAATCCATAAAGGTATCTGTGCACCCCCCACAGCCACCCCGCCCCCACTCGGCTACCAATAATGCGAGGGGGGGCTTTTTGCTGGAATTACGCGCCTTACCCCGCGTTAGTGCCGCGCCTAACCCTGACCTTGCCTGGGCAAATCTACCGGAATCTGCCTGGGGAGCCGTTTGCCATAAAACGTAGTTACTCTGCGCACACGGTAACCCTGGGTTGTCGGACTTCCTGAGGCCCACGATGAAAGAACTTCTCGTTACCCAGGCCTTCCCTTTTCAAACCGCATAAAGAGGGGATAAGGGGCGCCCTTGGCTTCACCTCCCGCTCCCTTGGCCAGCCAGGGGGAACTCGCGCCTCCCAAAGGGGCCGCGCTCCCTCTCTTTCGCCACCCTTCAGGGTTGCGGGGCCCACTCCCTTCTTCCCGCCCAGGAGCCACAGCCTCCATACGGGTCCCTACCCTCCCCCTCCGCCCCGCAACCGCCCACGCGCAGAGTGCGAAGAAAAACTCTCAGGAGACAGGAAAAAAGCCACAGTAATAACGAGTCTCCCTGGAAACATAAAAGAACCGGGAGAGGAAAGCTGGGCTCTTTTTCCAAAGGGGAAGGCAGGGGGTGGGGGGGCGGGGGGGGGAAGCATTTCTACCGCAACAGCGAGCAGCGTCCCACAGGCCTAAGGAGCCACACCAACCACAGCCTCCGGGCCAAAGAGATGGAAGGCGCTTCCGAGGGCGCGGCTTCAAGGTCAACACGCATGCCCGCTGGGCGCGCTCCTATTGGCTGCCCCCGGGGCGGAGATGCTCTTGCGCTTCCCCAGCATCCGAGGCCGTCCTTGGAGAAAAGTCAGCCGGGCGGTACCTTGTGCCTCCCGTTCTCTTCGGTTGGCAGAACTCTCGGGCAATATCCCTCCGCCGCCCCGCGAGAAGTTAGGCGAAGGGCGTTTCCCGAAATGCCTCTGTCTGCGGGGCAGAGGGCGAGAGTGGCAGTCGGCTGTGCGGTGGTTGAGGTCTGAATGCAGACAGTTGCTGCTTCTGTGGCCACGGGTCACTCCCGCCCCGTTTCCCAGGCTGCGCAACGGCTGTAACAGTCCCTCAGAGGGCAGCGTAGCTTTGCAAGTGACAGCGTCCCAGGCCGCGCTTTAATCATTTAAAATCTGGGGGACACCCTGTATGAGCGCTAATGACTCACTTGTCACCTATTTCAAAACAGACGGCGGCGGGTGGGGAGAAGCCCAAGAGAAGCCCACGGAGAAATCCGGTTTGGATCTGTCTGAATCGTGACCCGCTGGGAAACTGAGGGTGGAGTCTGTGAACTGGCTTCCCACCTCGGGGCTGCCACTTCCTAGCTGAGAGACCCTCGGCAAAGCCCTTCAGCTCTCCAAGAGCAAGTTTCCTCATCAGAAAAATCACCGGGTTGGACTAGCTGGCCCCAAGCTCCTCCTGTAGTTCTGAAACTGTAACGCTGCTATGATGACTCCCCAGGAGGCCATGTTGATTTGGTTATTTATCCCAAGTGCTCTCTCCTTAAATGTCATTTCAAACGATTCTCTTGTACCAAAAGGCTCTTTTAGCAGAGACGATAGAAGGCCTCTCTCCAGGGCCTGGAAAGACCTGCAGGCCAATTGTTGCACCAAAAATGTCCCTGCCCTAGTCTTACCTGTTATAATGGAGTTTGACAAATACCGACTGAAACAAAGGAAATAATTTCGATTGTGTCGCAGGGGCAGTGATCTTAATTTTCTTTGTATTTCTCTGAACTTTAACTTGAGGGAACTTGAGGGAAACGCCTTCACCCTGGAAGTGACATTTGTCTAAGATGCCATGAGTGGGAAAAAGCCTATTTTTTCCCCTCCTTCTCAGACTCTTCCTATTCCTATTGGGAATGCAGTGGAAAGGCCTGGTTCTGGAGTTAGGCCCCTTTTTCATGTCCCACCCCTTGTGACCAAAAGTGTCCCTGGAAAAGGAATCCCAGCTTCCTGGACCTCATCTCGTCATCCCTAAAACTGGGGAAAGAGGGAGGAAGGGAAGGGGGAAGAGAGAAGGAAGGAGGAGGAAAGGAAGGGGGAGCAGGCAAGGAAGAGGGGGAGGAGGGAAGAAGGCAGGCAGGGAGCGACGGAGGGAACACAAATCCCCATCTGAAGGGGCAGGGGAAGAAGAAAGGTACAGTCAAGGTGAGAGAGAGCTCTTCCCAAGGGGGAAGAGAAGCCAGTTCTTTCCGCTGGGGAACTGCTAGCTTATGACGACGGGATGGTCTGCGTATTTGCAGGTCGCCGCCGCACAAGCAGTTCCTCAGCCTAACCCAGACTGACTGGCCCCTCTCTGGACTCCCAAGGGCCCACAGAGAGTTCCCTCGGGGATGCCAACCACAAATCATGTTGAAGTGCCTGTTGTGGGATTTTAGGGAAAAGTTCGGATTCGCTCCTATAAATGACGCTCTCTGGCTCAAGTAAAGTGGAAGTAAAATTTAATTGTACAATACACGGGATAGATTGCCTACAATAGCTACCAATACAGTAAATAATACATAAAAGACAAATGAGAATTTCCATGAAAATAGAAGCAAAAGAAAAAGAAAACATCACCAGACCGGGGGAGCACCGACTCTAAGTTGCGACTCTAAGTTGCCCGGGCTGGAGAACCCCCTCGTCCCTCCTACAGTTCTCTGTATATACCCATTTTCCAAGCATGTGCTTAGAGAGTATCATCCCATCGGCGATTAGCCTTAACTGCTCGGTTGTCCCACCTCCGTGCAGCGACTCAAGAGTTGCAGCCCTTTACACGACTCTGATTGCCTGCTTTTCCCGTGGGTTGGTGGATGGAGACCTTGCTTTAGACTCAAGAGGACCCGAGTTCGAGGGCTCTCAGGCAAGTGACTCTCAGGGCCCTGAACACCTCTCTAAAACTATCCATTGTAGGGAAAGCGGTACTTCTCCACACTATCCCTTTTCTGAGAAAACCAAGATTCATGTTCCTAGAAAATTTGAAGTCAGCTCCATTGCTCCTTCATCTCCTATTCCCAGTTCTCTTATTGCTTCCTTTAAAATGCCACTTAAATTCACCCTTCTCTCTAAAATTTCTGGGACACTGTCATGTTCCAAACCTTCATCATCCCATGCCTGGATTACTACAACATCATCGGGCGCTAAAGGAACTTCCTATACGGTTTGGCTCTCTCGATCCATGTGCAAACCGCTACCAACTATCGTTGGAAAGGGGCCAATGACCTCCTGGGCCGATGTCTTGACTTGGGCATGATTTTTACGTCCGCGAGGCCGCCTTGCACAAAGTCATCAGCCTCACTCTCTCGTGCTGATTATAGAGTCCCCTGGCAAGGCAAAAGTCCAAATGAGTGAGCATGGGGCGAGCCTGAGGGCTCTGAGTGCCCCACAGTGCTGGCTTGCAACAAATGCTTCTCATTCCCCCGTTTTTGCCTGCTTAGGGTAGACGTCCCACTAACTCGCTGCTAGATTTGAGGCCTGTCATCTCCCTCAACCTTGTTGACCTTGTCTACCAAGATAATTTTGCCGGGTGCTACAGCTTTCAGAAGCCACAGGTAAGAGTTGGGCGAAGGTGGAGCCCAAAGTGGAGGAGAAGCCTTGGAAAAGCTCGGCAAGCCCTCCTTCCGGAAGGTTAGTCCTCCCTGAACATCCCAATGTTTCTGAAAAACACACTTAAGTAGGGACAAGGAAAGCGGGAGGAGGTTAAGCTGGCACGCTGTCCTGACAAGTTTGTCTGTTCCTTTACTTTTCCTTTATGAATTTTTGATTTCCCTGTGTCCTCCCGGAACATTCTCCTCTATTTCATTTCATCTTTCAGGCTTTTGAGCTTCACTCTACCGACTTATATCACCTAATACAGAGGCAGGTGACTGTTACCTATGTAACATGTTATTCTGTTTGTTTTTCAATTAAAGCTTTTCCTTTTCACAATATATCCCCGGACAATTTTCAACATTCACTCTTACAAAATCTTTCTTTCCTCCTTTCCCCCCCCTCCCTTCCCTAGACAGCAAGTAATGCAATATATGTTCAACATGTGCCCTTCTTCTAGAGATATTTCCACCAATATTATGCTGCCCAAGAAACATTCAGAGCAAAAAGGAGAAAAAGTAGTCTCTTTCTTTCTTAAGAAGTTCGGCCCCTGACGTACAGTCTTGCTCTCCATCCCCAATCCTTCCCTTATATGCAAAGATTTCCCCGTCTGTGATGATGTTCCTTCAAACATCTTGATGTCTCAGTTCTTCAAGTGCCTTGCTTTATATGAAAATTATGCCCCGAGAGAGTTATACTCTTTAACGATTATAAGGATTATAGCTAACATTTATGTTACGTGTACTACGTGCCAAGCTCTAGGCTAAATGCTTTATAAATATTTTCATTTTGTCCTTCCAGCAACCCTAGGGGTAAGTACTATTAAAATCCTCATTTAACAGTTGACAGATAGACATGAAGTGCCCAGGGTCACCCAGCTAGGAAGTATCTGAGGCAACTTTGAACTCAAGTCTTCTTGGTCCCAAAGTGCTTTTTCCACGGCCCACCTAATTTTGCTTTTAGTCAGAGGCCTCAGACTTCCATGATCAAGAACTTATATCAAGATAAGGTCTAAATGGGTTCATGATGGAGACATAAGGAGTGATGGGCCCATTTCCTAACGGCTGCTAGGACACTGAAGCTGCAACCCCTTCCTGTTCTTCTGCACCTTCCATTACTCCCCTGTTGTAGAAGGGGGGAGCCTTTGTACTTGTGGGGAGACCACTGGAGGAGTCATTTTCGAAAGCCTGCTAGGACTGCAAAGCCCCACACCCCTCCTGAATTGCTCCAGAGCCTTCCATTTGACTCCTTATATAAGAAAGGGGAGCCTCAATAGTTGGGGGGCTCCTGGTTTGGGGCCATTACCTAAGGCTGCTTGGACTCTAAAACAGTGACCCCTTTCCTTTTCCTCTCCACCCAATTCTCTCCCCTTTTCAAATGTGGGATCCCTCTATACATGGAGGCCACCAGTGCAGAGGTTATTGCCTAAAGTCTGCTAGGGCTACGAAGCTTCACCCCCTTTTGTTCTAGGTCAGGAGACCAGGGATGTCCTAATGGCTGATGTCAGACTGCAGAAGTCACCCCCGCCACTCATGTACAAAAGCTGAAAGACTTCTTGCATTTTGGGGACCCCAGGGCACGGGCCAAGTATAATCAGGCCCCTTTCAGCTCTGTTATAGCTGAGGGTCCAAGTGCAAGGCTCAGTGCGCTTTTG
>NW_026262306.1:0-5988 GCF_016432865.1 Antechinus flavipes | reverse complement strand
TAAATATTTTCATTTTGTCCTTCCAGCAACCTAGGGGTAAGTACTATTAAAATCCTCATTTAACAGTTGACAGATAGACATGAAGTGCCCAGGGTCACCCAGCTAGGAAGTATCTGAGGCAACTTTGAACTCAAGTCTTCTTGGTCCCAAAGTGCTTTTTCCACGGCCCACCTAATTTTGCTTTTAGTCAGAGGCCTCAGACTTCCATGATCAAGAACTTATATCAAGATAAGGTCTAAATGGGTTCATGATGGAGACATAAGGAGTGATGGGCCCATTTCCTAACGGCTGCTAGGACACTGAAGCTGCAACCCCTTCCTGTTCTTCTGCACCTTCCATTACTCCCCTGTTGTAGAAGGGGGGAGCCTTTGTACTTGTGGGGAGACCACTGGAGGAGTCATTTTCGAAAGCCTGCTAGGACTGCAAAGCCCCACACCCCTCCTGAATTGCTCCAGAGCCTTCCATTTGACTCCTTATATAAGAAAGGGGAGCCTCAATAGTTGGGGGGCTCCTGGTTTGGGGCCATTACCTAAGGCTGCTTGGACTCTAAAACAGTGACCCCTTTCCTTTTCCTCTCCACCCAATTCTCTCCCCTTTTCAAATGTGGGATCCCTCTATACATGGAGGCCACCAGTGCAGAGGTTATTGCCTAAAGTCTGCTAGGGCTACGAAGCTTCACCCCCTTTTGTTCTAGGTCAGGAGACCAGGGATGTCCTAATGGCTGATGTCAGACTGCAGAAGTCACCCCCGCCACTCATGTACAAAAGCTGAAAGACTTCTTGCATTTTGGGGACCCCAGGGCACGGGCCAAGTATAATCAGGCCCCTTTCAGCTCTGTTATAGCTGAGGGTCCAAGTGCAAGGCTCAGTGCGCTTTTGACTTTAGAGACTTCTTGAAAACTGTATTTCTGTTATGGATATACATAAAGATTACATGTATAATTTGATTTTACTGATATAAAAAAGGGAAGTAGAAATGGAAAGGGGATAATGTCAGAAAAAGGGATAAAGGGTGGGGGGAATAAAAAGAGGGAAACTACATCCCACAAAGAGGCAAAGGAAACATATCATACCTGAGGGAATTTAGGTGGGGGGGAACATTGCATGAATCTTACTCTCATCAGAATTGGCTCAAAGAGAAAATAATTTACATATTTGGTTTACAGAGAAACTTCTCTCACCTTGTTAAAAAGAGGGAGAGGAAAAGGGAAAAGGAAAAGAGTAATAAGGGAAGGTACAAGAAAGGGGAAGAGATTCAAAGGGGGCAGGGAGGGATCCTAAAGAAAGTGAGCGGTGGGACACAAGTGGGGCCCGTAAGTTTAAAACTGGAAAAGAGGGTTAGGGGGGCAAAAAAAGAAAAGCAGAATCTGGGGATAATAAAATGGCAAGAAATATGGAATTAGTCGTTTTAACCATAAATGTGAATGGGATGAACTCTCCCATTAAGCAGAGGCGGATAGCAGACTGGATCAAAAGTCAAAACCCTACAATATGTTGTTTACAGGAAACACATTTAAAGCAGGGAGATACAGACACAGTAAAGGTAAAAGGCTGGAGCAGAATCTATTATGCTTCACGTGAAGTCAAAAAAGCAGGGGTAGCCATCCTTATCCTTAGATCATGCAAAAGTAAAAATTGATCTAATTAAAAAGAGGTAAGGAAGGAAACTATATCTTGCTAAAGGGTAGCATACACAATGAAGGATAAACATATATGCACCAAGTGGTATAGCAACTAATTTCCTAAAGGAGAAGTTAAGAAAGTTGCAAGAAGAAATAGACAGCAAAGCTATAATAGTGGGAGATCTCAACCTTGCACTCTCAGAATTAGATAAATCAAACCACAAAACAAATAAGAAAGAAATTAAAGAGGTAAATAGAATATTAGAAAAATTAGGTATGATAGATCTTTGGAGAAAACTGAATGGTGACAGAAAGGAGTACACTTTCTTCTCAGCAGTCCATGGAACCTATACAAAAATTGATCATATATTAGGACATAAAGAACTCAAAATTAAATGTAGGAAGGTAGAAATAGTAAAGGCTTTCTTTTCAGATCATGATGCAATAAAAACTACATTCAGCAAAAAGTTAGGGGTAAACAGACAAAAAGTAATTGGAAGCTAAATAGTCTCATCTTAAAGAATGATTGGGTGAAACAGCAAATTATAGACACAATTAATAATTTCACTCAAGATAATGACAACAATGAGATATCCCACCAAAATTTGTGGAATGCTGCCAAAGCGGTAATAAGGGGAAATTGTATATCCTTAGAGGCTTACTTGAATAAAATAGAGAAAGAGAAGAACAATGAATTGGGCTTGCAACTTAAAAAGCTAGAAAAAGACCAAATTTTAAATCCCCCAAAAAAACTATTGAACTAATAAATAAAACTAAACCTTGGTTTTATGAAAAAACCAATAAAATAGATAAACCTTTGGTAAAGCTGATTAGAAAAAGGAGAGAGGAAAACCAAATTATTAGTCTTAAAAATAAAAAGGGAGAACTTTCCATCAATGAAGAGGTAATTAAAGAAATAATAAGGAGTTACTTTGCCCAACTTATGCCAATAAATTTAATAATCTAAGTAAAATGGATGATTAGCTCCAAAAATATAGGCTTCCCAGATTAACAGAGGAGGAAGTAAATTGCTTAAATAGTTCCATTTGAGAAAAATAGAACAAGCTACTAATCAACTCCCTATGAAAAAATCCCCAGGACCAGATGGATTTATATGTGAATTCTATCAAATATTTAAAGAACAATTAGCCCCAATCTTATATAAACTATTTGAAAAAATAGGGAATGAAGGAGTCCTACGAAATTCCTTTTATGACATAGACGTGATACTGATACCTAAAGCAGATTGGTCTATAATTTTATTTCTCTGTTTTCAACCTATCTCCCTAATGAATATTGATGCTAAAATATTAAATATTAGCAAAAAGACTACAGAAAATCATACCCACAATAATATACCATGATCAAGTAGGATTTATACCAGGAATGCAGGGCTGGTTCAATATTAGGAAAACTATCAGTATAATTGGCCATACTAATAATCAAATTAACAAAAACCATATGATCATCTCAATAGATGCAGAAAAAGCATTTGATAAAATCCAACCTCCATTCCCATTAAAAACACTTGAGAGTATAGGAATAAATGGATTTTTCCTTGAAATAATCAGTAGCATCAATTTAAAACCATCAGTAAGCATCATATGTAATGGGGACAAACTGCAACCATTCCCAATAAGCTCAGGAGTGAAAGAAGGTTGCCTACTATCACCATTACTATTCAATATTATATTAGAAATGCTAGCTTTGGCAATAAGAGTTGAGAAAGAGATTAAAGGAATTAGAGCAGGTAATGAGGAAACCAAATTATCACTCTTTGCTGATGACATGATGGTATACTTAGAGAACCCCAGAGATTCTACTAAAAAGTTATTAGAAATAATCCACGCCTTTAGCAAAGTTGCAGGATACAAAATAAACCCACATAAATCCTCAGCATTCTTATATATTACTAACAAAATGCAACAGTTAGAGTTACAAAGAGAAATTCCATTTAAATTTGTAACTACTGATAGTATAAAATACTTAGGAATCTATCTGCCAAGGGAAAATCAGAAACTTTATGAGCAAAACTACAAAACACTTTCCACACAAATTAAGTCTGATCTAATCAATTGGAAAAATATTAAATGCTCTTGGATAGGGTGAGCAAATATAATGAAGATAACAATGCTACCTAAACTAATCTATTTATTTAGCACTATACCAATCAGACTCCCAAAAAACTATTTTAATAATCTAGAAAAAATAACAACAAAGTTCATATGGAAAAACAAAAGGTCAAGAATTTCAAGGGAATTAATGAAAAAAAAAATCAAATGAAGGTGGCCTAGCTGTACCAGATCTAAAATTATATTATAAAGCAGCAGTTACCAAAATCATTTGGTATTGACTAAGAAATAGACTAGTTGATCAGAGGAATAGGTTAGGTTCAAAGGACAAAACAATCAATAACTTTAATACTCTAGTGTTTGACAAACCCAAAGACCCCAGCTTTTGGGATAAGAACTCATTGTTTGACAAAAATTTCAGGGAAAATTGGAAACTAGTATGGCAAAAACTAGGCATTGACCCACACTTAACACGTACACCAAGATAAGGTCAAAATGGGTTCATGATCTAAGCATAAAGAATGAGGTTATAAATAAATTAGAGGAACATAGGATAGTTTACCTCTCTGACCTATGGAAGAGGAAGGAATTTATGACCAAAGAAGAACTAGAGATCATTATTGATCACCAAATAGAAAATTCTGATTATATCAAACTGAAAAGTTTTTGTACAAACAAAACTAATACAGACAAGATGAGAAGGGAAGCAATAAACTGGGAAAACATTTTTACAGTCAAAGGTTCTGATAAAGGTCTCTTTTCCAAAATATATAGAGAATTGACTTTAATTTATAAGAAATCAAGCCATTCTCCAATTGATAAATGGTCAAAAGATATGAACAGACAATTCTCAGACAAAGAAATTGAAACTACTTCTAGCTATATGAAAAGATGCTCCAAGTCATTATTAATCAGAGAAATGCAAATCAAGACAGCTCTGAGATACCACTACACACCTGTCAGATTGGCTAGAATGACAGGGAAAGATAATGCGGAATGTTGGAGGGGATGTGGGAAAACTGGGACACTGATACATTGTTGATGGAATTATGAATACATCCAGCCATTCTGGAGAACAATTTGAAACTATGCTCAAAAAGTTATCAAACTGTGTATACCCTTTGATCCAACAGTGCTACTACTGGGCTTATATCCCAAAGAAATTATAAAGAAGGGAAAAAGAAGGAGGAAAAAAAGGGGAAAAGAATGTTTACGGCAGCCCTCTTTGTAGTAGCCAGAAACTGGAAACTGAGTGGATGCCCATCAATTGGAGAATGACTAAATAAATTGTGGTATATGAATATTATGGAATATTATTGTTCTGTAAGAAGTCACCAACAGGATGATTTCAGAAAGGCCTGGAGAGACTTACACGAACTGATGCTGAGTGAAGTGAGCAGGACCAGGAAATCATTATATACTTCAACAATAATATTATATGATGATCAATTCTGATGGACCTGGCCATCCTCAGCAATGAAATGAACCAAATCAGTTCCAATAGAGCAGTAATGAATTGAACCAGCTATACCCAGCGAAAGAACTCTGGGAGACGACTATGAACCACTACATAGAATTCCTAATCCCTCTATGTTTGTCCACCTGCATTTTTTATTTCCTTCATAGGCTAACTGTATACTACTTCAAAGTCTGATTCTTTTTGTGCAGCAAAATAACTGTTTGGACATGTATACTTATATTGTATTTAATTTATACTTTAACATATTTAACATGTATTGGTCAACCTGCCCTCTGGGGGAGGGGATAGGGGGAAGGAGGAGAAAAATTGGAAGAAAAGGTTTGGCAATTGTCAATGCTGTAAAATTACCCATGCATATAACTTGTAAATAAAAAGCTATATTTTTTTAAAAAGCATTAAAATAAGGACAAAAATGACTCAGGTAGAGAACACTGGAACAAGAGGTGTTAGTGTTGATGCCTTCCATATTTAGACTTCTTTAGCTATAACGCTACATGAGAAAGGAAAAACAAAAGATGACTAGGGATAGCAGACGGCTTCTTAGCTATATTGGATTCTTCTTTTCCACCCAATCACCTACTTGCAAGACAACATGGTATAGGGAAAGATCACTACATTTGGACTCAGAAGACATGGGCTGATATTCTAGTACTGCTCTTAGAACTTCTTCAAGTAAACAAGCATTAAGTGCCTGTTACATGCCAGCCCTTGGGTTAAGCACCAGGAACCAAGAGAGTTGCAAAGGGTATCCTCTGCACCTAGGGAGATGATAGACTGGTGGCATTGACAACACTAACAACTAGACAGAAGCCCAC
>NW_026262305.1:0-5912 GCF_016432865.1 Antechinus flavipes | reverse complement strand
TCCAGAATGGCTATGCTTACTAATTCATAAGTCAACCAATAATGCTTTAGTTTGCCTATATTTCCACACCCCTACAAATCTTGATTATTTCCAAATTTTGTTATCTTTATCAATTTGCATGATATGAGGTGAAACCTCATGGATAATTTGATTTGATTTCTCTTCTTATTAGTTGTTTGGAGCATTTTTTTCATATGGTTGTGGATAGACTAATTCTTGATTAAAAGGACTTATTCACGTGATAACTTTGGGGTAATTTTTGAACTCCTGACATCACTTTGCTGGATATCAGAGAATTGATAATGGAGAAAAACCCTATTAACATATGAATATTGAGCTAGATCTCCATTTACTCAGATCTTCTTCAAGATCAGAGAATTCATATTGAAGAGAAACCTTATAAGTGAAAGAAGTATGAAAAATGCTTTCAACACATTTCATACCTAACTTGACATCAGAGAATTTATGGTACAGATAATCCATAGGACCTCAGTTACATGAGAAAACCTACTCAGACCATATAAACCTTTCTTATCAGCAGAGAATTTGTATTAATAAGAAAAACTAGTTATATTTAGTTTAATTCAGTTATATGTGTTTATATTAAATGTACTTCTTTGCAAATAACATATTGAGTTTTGTTTCTTGATTTTTGCATTTCATGAAATAATTAAAATCATTCATTTTATTTTTATAATGTGGTTTCTTTGATGTCTGACATTTGATTCTAATGGATAGAGTGGAAAAGACATGAAAACTGAACAATACTACTTTCTCTCTGTTGTCATTTATTATCATTGACCCATAGGTCCCATGTAAAGTTCCTATCCATTCTTTGCTCTTCCATTTTCTCCTTATATATCTTTTTTTGAAAGTCCATTTTGTTGTTCTTAGTTTCTCTTCACAGCTTAAGCTGATTCTGATTTTTAGCATTCTTAACAGGAATTTTTATATTTATCTTCTGCTACTGGACGGCTTTCATTTTTCTATCCATAAAATAAAATTGATGGTGAGTTTCTTATTTATCTCTTTAGACAAATTTTTATTTTTTTCCCTTAATAAAATGGTTTCTCTTTGTTTCTTTGAATTTCATTTTGATAATCAATAAATGCTTCTAGGCTAATATCACCTGAAACATTTATTCCAAGGGATATTGTTTTTTTTCCTTCTAAGAAAGTGAATTCTACTTTCACAATATCCATTTTGTCTCCCCTTCTGTATGGGAAACAGAATGGAGTGGTAACTTACCTCCAAAGTTTTCACCATTTAGACCCAGTAATTAGTTTCCTTCTTGTAGTGATAAATGAAGCCATATTAGAATTGCCTAAATACCTAAACCTTTCTCCTCATCTTCCTCCTCCTCCTTTTCTAATTTCTCTCCCTTTTATTCCCTTTTCTTACTTTTTCCCTTTCTAATCCTTCACCTTTTCCTTTTTCTCCCTTTCTCTTTTAGCATTCCTCCTCTACTTGTTCCTTGCCTTTCCCCCTCCCCCCTTTTTTGTTTTGACTAGCCATTATGGTTTGAACAATTAGAAAAAGCATTGCTTTCCCTCACCTATCCTTTATAATTGAGAGGTTTTGGGGGTAGCTAGATGGCACAATGGCTAGAGCACTGTCAGGAAGGCAGGAGGACCAGAGTTCAAATTCAGCCTCAGACACTTAATATCTCCTAACAGTGTGACCCTGGGCAAGTCACTTAACCTTAATTGCTTCAGCAAAAAAATAATTAAGAGGTTTTATCTTTTAATTAATTGGATTCAGAAGATACCTGACAAATGCATTATTCTTGGCATTTGTTGTCTATTCTATGTTTTCAGTAATCTTTTACTTCTATATTATAAGGTGTAATTGAGAAATCTAAATTCAATCAAGGACAAAACCTCAGTCAACCATTCACTTCCTAGATTAACTTTCATATACATCCCTTGTTCTTAGTGTGCAACAAATCAAATCCACAAACATTTATTAAGCAACTACTATGTCTTAGGCATTATGCTAAGCTCCTTTGTTATTATCTTTTGATTCAGGATATCACTTTCATATAATGTCCAGGTTAGCTCTTTGGAGGGATTCAGGATGGGTCAGAGTCAGGAATAGTCAAAATCCTTGGTCTTTAGGAGGAGAAGTGAAGGAGCAGGCAAGCTGCCATGTGGCTTGCCAAAGATGAATCCTGCACTACAGAGTCTGGAACCTGAAGTCCTCTCTCTTCAGCCTGGTAGGACTGAGGAGGTAGAGACTCTGACCCTTTCCCTCAGCTCTTCAGTGCTTGCTTCTGATTACCTCATCATAACACATTTAGCAAACCACAATCATGAAGAGTGCCAGCACATCACCATATAATCTAAATATATGTTTATTTATTACACCTTGAGACCTGTATGTGCTAAAATGTTTGTGGCAGTCCTGTTTGTAGTGGCTAGAAACTGGAAAATGAATGGATGCCCATCAATTGGAGAATGGCTGGGTAAATTGTGGTATATGAACGTTATGGAATATTATTGTTCTGTAAGAAATGACCAGCAGGATGAATACAGAGAGACTTGGAGAGACTTACATGAACTGATGCTAAGTGAAATGAGTAGAACCAGGAGATCATTATATACTTCAATAATGATAATGTATGAGGATGTATTCTGATGGAAGTGGATTTCTTCGACAAAGAGAGCTAATTCAGTTTCACTTGATCAAGGATGGCCAGAAGCAGCTACACCCAAAGAAAGAACACTGGTAAATGAATATAAATTATTTGCATTTTTGTTTTTCTTCCCGGGTTATTTATACCTTCTGAATCCAATTCTTCCTGTGCAACAAGAGAACTGTTCGGTTCTGCACACATATATTGTATCTAGGATATACTGTAACATATTTAACATGTATAGGACTGCTTGCCATCTGTGGGATGGGGTGGAGGGAGGGGAAAAGTCGGAAAAGAAGTGAGTGCAATGGATAATGTTGCAAAAAATTACCCAGGTAATGGTTCTGTCAATAAAAAGTTATTTAAAAATAAATATATGAATAAATAAATGGGCTTACCTAGTAGGGATTAATTAAAAAAAAAATAAAAAAACAACTCCTGTGATTTGAAAAAAAAAATAAAAATCAGTTATTTGACTTTTAGGATTGAAGAGATGACAATAGACTATCTAACTGATCTCAATGAATTTGAAATCTAAGGATCTAGATAAACTTTTTGCAAGCTACAAGAACAGCTTACTTCCATAAGGGAAGGGGTGAAAGGAATAGAAGTATGTATTAAGTACTTACTACATGACACATATTATGGGAGAAATATTTGCTTTTTGAGATCATGTGGTTGATGACTGCTGCCAATTATACGTTAACCATAATGCAGAAATTACTAGGATAAAAATCTAGGTTTTAATCATATTAATATTATAATTTAATATTATTTAACATTAAGCATAGATTCAGACTCAAAGAATACCTGAACACTAATTAGTAATCTGACAAGGCTTCTTATAGACAAAATTACCTCAGAGTAATAGAGAAATAGTACTTTTACATATTGCAATCTTGTGTGTTCCTCTTAGACCATAAAAGTTAAAAAGAAGATAGATCCATAATTCTATACTTCTTTTCAATGTTATAAAAATTCAATAAAAACTTAAACAAAATCATAATCTCATAAATCTCCCAATGAAATAAACCTCTTTAAATAAACTACAGGTAAATTAAATCAGGTTACAGATTAAACAAAATTTAGAAATTTCAAAAATAGGCTTATTGAAGAGGAGGATTTACATGTCACCAAAGACTCAAAGACAATTGAGATTCTTCCTCTGGGCTTCTAGACTCCAAGTCCATTTTAACATCCCATGGGACAGATTTGGGTTATCTGAGATTAATATTTAAGAATACAGACTTTTAGTTCAATAAAATTTTCAAGAGGAAAGACTCCGAGCTAATTATAATAAAAGGAAGTACAAAATTCCCATAACAGACATTGTGCTAAACTTTTA
This sequence comes from Antechinus flavipes, assembly GCF_016432865.1. Taxonomy (NCBI): domain Eukaryota; kingdom Metazoa; phylum Chordata; class Mammalia; order Dasyuromorphia; family Dasyuridae; genus Antechinus; species Antechinus flavipes. The sequence goes on along the minus strand of NW_026262305.1, from coordinate 1,932 downwards.
CAAATATTATTTCCTTTAATCCTCACAACAACCCTTAGAGATTGGTGCTATTATTATTCCTATTTTACAGAAAAGGAAGCTGAGTCTGATAAAACTTAAATAACTCAGGGTCATAAACAAAAGTGTATGAGCTCTACAGATGTGTTATCCCCACCTCATGTTACCCTCCACCCCCATACTCAGGAATATTTTCTGCCACCTTACTTCCAGGACTTAGAAACTGAAGGACTCAGCCAGAAATAAAAAGCCTTTCATCATCTTTTCTCACCCACTTTTCTAACCTAATTTGTAATAACTTTTTCAGGTGTGACTGAAATGGACAAATCCCTCCTTCCCGCCTCGGGCCAGCAGAAGAAAGTTTGCTTAGTTAGATTGGGGATTTCTTTTGTATTTCAAAAGACGGGCTCAACAATGCCCTTAAGGTTATCTGTTCCAGGTGGGCGGTGCTCTATCTATGGTAGAATATCTGCTCCCACCCTCCTGTTGTAAAATGCTAATCACAGATTCCAATGTAACAAAGCCCAACAAAAAAATGTTTATAAGGCCGTCTTTAGTTCTGTAAAGCACCGAATTTGACCATTCCGTCCCCAGCTCGGTACCAAATAAATTCTAAATCTTCCTCATGGCGGCTGTCTTGAATTTTATTGCCTGGGCTATTTCATAACATAAGCTTCCTAAGGGCAGAAACCTTTCTGTGCTTCCTGTGGGAGCAACCCACCATTTTGGGTTTGGCAATCCAGACTAAGTGAAAGTACTTTTCTTGATTGTGTGTCAATCAGCAGAGATTGGGAACCTGGCTAGTCCACATCTTTGAATCAATCAGAGCTATTGTGTGAGAGAATGGGTAACACCCTTTGCACTTGGTATAAAACCGAGAAGCTACCTCAGATTCAGGCAAGAAGACTCTCTGGCTTTGCAGCAAACTGGGAGTTCCTGGAAGGACTTTGGAGCCACTACCTGAGGACGGTTCTTGATTCCAAGTCAGGGATCTGGGCTGAAGAAAACCCTCAAAAAAGGTCAGTTCTTTTCCTTCTCAGTTTCCTTTCTCCCCTTCCTCTATCTTCCACTCCCTTTCAGAAGCCTATCTGCTGAGGTTGTAACAGATTCTGCTGTTTCTTTACCCAAATCTTCCAAAACACTGACTTTTGCCTCATGCACAGAGAAGCCAGGGATTAAAAAGAGTAGGTGAGGCAAGGAAACTAGTCTTGGGGGATTTTTCCTAAGATGAGGCTAAGATGAGGTTGTGAAGAGAACTCACTTTCCCTCCCCCATCTTTTCAGCTTTCTGTCTGCTCTGAGGTGTTTGCTGTTCCCTATTGGTATTTAAGTCCCTTGAGGGTAGAGGGAAGTCTGGAAAATTGTTAAGTGTTAGTGCTGGAGATATAAAAAGACAAAAAAGTCTCTAATACTGGAGTTATTGCCTTGTGAGGACATTTAGCCATTTTATGACTTTGAATCTTAAAATCCCAGGCTGTCCTAATTGAGTAATTTAAAAAAACCCAAATCATTCTTGGTGTAGGCCAAAGCAGAATGTCCATAGTTGCCCGATAGTGGGCAGAAGCAGATCCCTGAAATTTACCATATCTTCATCTTAAGTGATCTGTGCATGCATCATCAACAATAATTCCACTCCTTCAGGTGAGAAGGGTGAAGCACCTGGTCTAATAATTTCCTTTTTGACAAATGCTGTTGACCCAGAATTAATTGAAGCTGATCTGGCCTCCATTCCTCAGCTAATGAATTGCCTGATGCTAACAAGACTTCTTTACTTCTAGCCTTGGATTATTTTGTACAATATATCCAAACTTTACCCTAGATTATCTAGTTTTCTTTTTGGATTTTTTTTTTATGTAAGATGCTTAATTAACTCCTCCCACTTGTAGCCTAATCATTCTCTCTGCCTTTGTACCCTTGGGAAATCTAGTTCCCAGTC
>NW_026262304.1:0-13989 GCF_016432865.1 Antechinus flavipes | reverse complement strand
TCCCTGCATGTGCAGTGACTCCGTTTTTTCAAGTAGCCTGCCAACACTGCTGCAAAAAGGAAAGCCCAGGTAACATCTTGATTTAGTGGTGTGTGGGTAGAAGCAAAGCAAAGTTTATTTACGTTCTCATGAGAATCGGGCGTCCCACCATCGAGCAGACAGTCGAAGGGAGGAAGCATCGTAGGGGGTAGGGTCGGCGCTTTTATCCCTAACGCAAATTCCCCCTCCCACCACTGACCCTCATCCTTATTGGCTGAGGATCTTACATTCTAAATGCGGGAACTACCCAAGAAATTGAACTTGGCCAACAAGTACATAGTTGCCCATATTTGGCTGAAATAGGGAGGATAACAAGAAGGGGACTTAAGTATGCCCTTGACCTTAAAGTCCTTCAGGCCTACTCAAACTTTGAAATAGATGAAGCCTTACTCGGTTTTCACAACTGTCTTGAAAGATCTCATTTTATCTCATTGAGTGGTTATGGATTGGATAGGATGTGATTACAAGGTAACCCCTGAATGAGAGAACTACTCCAGGGCATTGAGAGACAGCCACTCGGGGTCTTTGCATACCTGTGGCCATTTGCATTTGAATCCAACCTTCTGAAGTTGTGGGAAAAATTTGATGTCAAATTAAATTTCAGAAAAACTAGTCTGCACTTAGAAGCAGTCAGACTCTGATATAATCACTGCACAATCCCCAAAGGTAGGGTACTCCTGATCATGACAGTTTAGAAAAGAACCAATAACTTTAATAATCGAGTATTTGACAAATCCAAAGACCCAGGTTTTGGGATAAGGACTCACTGTTTGACAAAAATTGCTGGGAAAATTGGAAATTAGTATGGCAGAAACCAGGCATTGACCCACACTTAACACCGTATACCAAGATAAGATCAAAATGGGTTCATGACCTAGGCATAAAGAATGGGATTATAAATAAATTGGAAGAGCATAGGATAGTTTACCTCTCAGACCTATGGAAGAGGAAAGAATTTATAACCAAAGAAGAACTAGACATCATTATTGATCACAAAAGAGAAAAAATTGATTATATCAAATTGAAAAGTTTATTACAAACCAAACTAATGCAGACAAGATTAGAAGGGTATTAATAAATTGGGAAAACATTTTTACAGGCAAAGGTTCTGATAAAGGCCTCATTTCCAAACTATATAGGGAATTGACTCTAATTTATAAGAAATCAAGCCATTCCCGAATTGATAAATGGTCAAAGGATAGAAACAGACAATTCTCAGACATAGAAATTGAAACTATTTCTAGCCATATGAAAAGATGCTCCAAGTCATTATTAATCAGAGAAATGCAAATTAAGATGACTCTCAGAAACCACTACATACCTGTCAGATTGGCTAGAATGACAGGGAAAGATAATGCAGAATGTTGGAAGGGATTTGGGAAAACTGGGACACTGATACATTGTTGGTGGAATTGTGAATACATCCAAGCATTCTGGAGAGCAATTTGGAACTATACTCAAAAAGTTATCAAACCATGCATCTCGCAGTGTTACTACTGGGCTTATATCCCAAAGAGATTTTAAATAAGGGAAAGGGATCTGTATGTGTCAAAATGTTTGTGGCAGCCCTCTTTGTAGGGAACTGGACATCCACTGGAAACTGAGTGGATGTCCATCAATTGGAGAATGACTGAATAAATTGTGGTATATGAATATTATGGAATATTATTGTTCGGTAAGAAATGACCAGCAGGATGAATACAGAGAGGATTGGCGAGACTTACATGAACTGATGCTGAATGAAATGAGCAGGACCAGAAGATAATTATATACTTCAACAACAATACCATATGATTATCAATTCTGATGGATGTGGCCCTCTTCAGCTATGATATGAACCAAATCAGTTCCAATAGGGCAGTTATGAACTGAACCAACTACAGCCAGAGAAAAAACTCTGGGAGATGACTATGAACTACTATATAGAATTCCCAATCCTCTATTTTGGTCTACCTGATAGTTCAAAGGCTAATTGTACACTATTTCAAAGTCTGACTCTTTTTATACTGCAAAATAACTGTTTGGACATGTATACATATATTGTTTTTGACTTATATATATATATTGAACATGTAGTGGTCAACCTGCCATCTGGGAGAAGGGGTGGGGGAAAGGAGAGAAAAAATTGGAACAAAATGTTTTGCAATTATCAATGCTGAAAAACTACCTATGCATATATCTTGTAAATAAAAAGCTATTAAGAAAAAAGAAAAAGAAATGAGCAGGACCAGGAGATCATTATATACTTCAACAACAATACTATATGATGATCCATTCTGATAGACGTGGCCATCTTCAGGAAAGAGATGGATCACATCAGTTCCAATAGAGCAGTAATGTATTGAACCAGCTACACCCAGCAAAAGAACTTTGGGAGATGACTATGAACCACCACATAGAATTCCCAATTCCTCTATTTTTGTCTGCCTGCATTTTCGATTTCCTTCACAGGTTATTGTACACTATTTCAAAGTCCGATTCTTTTTGTACAGCAAAATTACTGTTTAGACATGTATACATTATATTTAATTTATACTTTAACATATTTAACATGCACTCATCAACTGCCATCTGGGGGAGGGGATGGGGAGAAGGGGAAAAATTGGAACAAAAGGTTTAGCAATTGTCGATGCTGTAAAATTACCCATGCATATAACTTGTAAATAAAAAGCTATAATAAAAAAAGAAGAAAAAAGGGGGAAAAACAAAAAAACCAAAACAAAACAAAAGAATATTTCAGTGGTTATGTGATTTATTCATTGCATCTCTATTATTGCAAACTATCACCTCCTTTGTTTTTATGAGATCTTTGAATGTATTCTCTGGCTTTAGATACTTTAAAGGGAAATTGATGGCTGAAATTCTGTGACATTCTCTTAAAAAAAAAAAAAACACCACTACAACTACCAATAACAGGGTATAGGTTGTACTATTTTTTGAGAAGGCACTAATATTTCTTCAATAAAGAAAAGATTTACAAAAATTCCTCTGCCCAGATTTCTGTTCTTTCTTTTCTTTCTTTTTTAAAATGAATATTCCATTCAAAAGCAATAGGAGATTCCCAGGTTGATAATAGATAAATTTACAAGTCAGTGCTCTTCTAGAAATAATATAAAAGAAAAGTAAAAATCTGAAGAGAGGAAGGAAAAAAATTCAAGAACTGATTCCTAGGAAATTCTAGAGACTGTGTCTGAATTTAGTGTCCCCAACCTGGCACTCGAGGCATTCTCAGAGTTCCTGGATCTCCTCTCCTCTCATTCCCAAATATGCCACAAACCTACAATTGCTTTGCCTTCTACACACTTAGAAACTTTGCAACTCAGTATTTTGTGCTTTTCTTGACAGGAAATGAGTGTCATTTTACTCCCAAATCAAGTGGGAGATATGTCTTGCCATGAACTCCTGCTTTCCCCAGTACCAAATCCTCTTGTTTAGGCCAAAAAATTCTCCATTCCCATTAGCTTGGGAAAACCTTAATCGTCTTACTTTCAGAAGCAAGCCCATATGATTTCCCATCCCTGTGTCAATGAGTTAAATTTAACAAATCAAGATCTTCCTGAGGATCAAAAAGATCTCAAAAAGTATCTATCACTTTTTGCCGATGATATGATTTTGTGCCTAGGAAACTCTACAAAGTCAACTTAAAGACAAGTTGAAATAATGAATCATTTCAGCAAAATGGCAGGATAGGAGATAAATTCATACAAATCATTGATTTTTCCGTTTGTTAATCACCAAATGATGTAAGAAGCCTTAGAAAGACAAATTTCTGGTAATAACATTATAGATAGTGCAACACATTTGAGAGTCTGAGAAAACTCTTTCCACAAATACAGAAAGATCTAAGTAACTGGATAAATGTTCATTGATCATGATTAGATCAACCAATATAATTCAGTGAAGAGAATACTTAATTTATTTATTCTGCTTAATTTTTTATTATTTCTATGTATTTATTTATTATAAATTTAATTATGAAGTAAACTTTGGTAGTTTGATTGACATGGTAGTAAATAAATAAAGGCCACACTAGGAAAGTCAGTTTAGAGATTACCAAATATTCAACTATCTAATACTATTTAAACTCAATTCATCTGAAGAAATGTCTGATCTGGAATATAAAGGGAAATGTGGAAGAAAATATCAAGAGAAAAGGGAAGAAATGAAATTCACAAACCTCAAATCATATTATCAACTGCAGGCATTGAAGTCATTTGAAATTTGTGTTTAAAAAAATGTAAATCAATGACATAGAGAAAGGGAGACCCAATTCAGTTGAACTTGGTAATACTCAGCTTTTGAGGGTTGAATATAAAGAATTCTGAGCCCTCCAGAATTGATACTTTGGAATTATGGGTCAGGAAAAGACTTTTGCTAGTCTCTGGGACAGTACATGACAAATATATCAATTGTTCCAGAAATCAATTGAAATTATTCATTAGAAGGTCAAATATTAAAACATAATCTTAAAAAATCAGTGTACACAATGTAAAGATGGAACTCATTGGAAAAGATGTTGTTATAGAGCAATATTACAGGGAAAAAGAAAGTACATGAGAGAAAAGTAGATGGATGGACAGTATCAGGGAAATAAAGAAGAAGAACTTGGGCAGTTCTTGAGAGATAATGGAGGAGAGAAGTAGTTGGTGCACTGTGCTCTATGTCACAGAATGAGACACAACCGTATAACAATAAAAATAAGCACCACAACAGCAACAGTATCATGGACAAAGTAATGGAACAAACTTTTAACAAGTTTTTAAGACAAGATCCCCTCAACTAGTTACATTTACAAATGGATCCTGCTTTGTGGGTTTTTGTTGTTATTGTTGTCCTTTTGTTGGTGATGGGTTTTTTTCGGTTTCTGCGGATGGGCGGGGGGAGGGATCGTTTGTAGTTTTTGAGAGGCCAATTGAGGTTAAATGACTTTTAAAGGGTCATATGACTAGAAAATTTCTGAGGCCACATTTGAACTCAAGGATATGTATCTTGCTGGTTCCAGGATTATGGTGGCCTCTTGCTGTATTTCTAATATTGTATTGTATTTTTATTATTGTATTTTATTTGTGGATGAAAGGACACACTTTAAACATGAGGAAGTATGGAGTCTTAGGGAGCCTACCTCATCAGCTCCTTTTCCTATTCATTTCAGGTACAATGGAATTAAAACTGCTACTGAGTCATGTGTCTATTTATCCTGATTTTGTCCATGGAGTCATGTAAGGAGCAAGATTGGGAAAGGCCATCTTGGCTCTGCCCCCGGAAGTCCCCAGGCTGATTATCTTCAACAAAAACAGAAAGGACTTCCATTTCTCAAATTGCAATGAGGAGATTGACATGCAAAACATATTAGCTAAGAATATATGATTTTATTGGTAATATATCTGCTAAATGCCTTATAATCATTTTGAAAATTATATACTGGAATGTAAGTGGAACACATATATTTCAAAAGATGTCATGAACATATAATGGGTAATACTGAAAGATTCAAGATTCAGTACTAACTTTACTCTAGCTGAAATAACTACTTTAGTCAAAGCAGGAAGATATTCAAAACAGAGATTTTCACAGCATATTCATTGGCCTTGAAGTCTATCCTTCTCCCTTATTCAAGCAAGGAAATATTCTTCCTCTCTTCGAAGATGGATTATTGAGAACCAGATAATCAATCAATTAACCCTTATTAAGCACTGCTCTGGGCTAGGTACTGTGCTAAGTAGTTAGGATACAAAAAGCAGGAAAAAAAAGTCTTATCTCCAAAATGATGATATTTTAATGGGAAAGACAGCTTATAATCAGAGACAGAAAGATAGAAAATTGATAGAGACACAAAGAAAGAAAAACAGAAACAGAGAGGCACAGTGACTGTGGGAGGCAGAAAAAGAGAGAGCCAGCCAGGGAGCTATATATGTAAGGGACATTGCCAAGCTGAAGGAGATAGGCCTTGGGAAAATCTTGAATAGATGTGGTGAGGGATAAGGGAGAATTTAGGGTCAGTTCTAGACTGAGGGCTACAGGGCATCAAAGGATGGTATTGCCTTCTACAGTAATAGGGAAAATAGGATGGAGAGGTTAGGGACAAAAAATAACGCTTTATATTTTGGATATGCTGAACTTAAGATGTCTCCTGGGCATTTAGTTCAAGATATCTGAGAGGCTATTGATGATAGGAGCTGTAAAGACATCAGAGAGTTTAGATCAGGATAGAAAAATCTGAAAAACATCCACATAGAGCTACTAAGTAAATCATGAGAACTGATAAGATAACCAAAGGAAGTAGTGGAATGGATTAGACACATTGATGAGGTATAACTACAGCTGCACAGTGTGATCTCAAAAGGCTCCATCAAAAGAAGGAGGAACAAGAAAACAAGAAACAAGAAAAACAAAAAAAGGAGGAGAACAAAAAAACAAGAAACAAAAAAGAAGAAAAACAGTCCCTACAATCTAGAAAGAATAGAATACGAAGGAGAAGGGATTGATCACCACTGTCAGGAGAGATGGCAATGATCATAAAGAAGAATAGCAAAAGAAATGATCTGCAACTCAGTGTAGTAAATGGAAAGACAGAAACTAGAGTTCCCAAGGAGCAGATGTTGAAATGTTTAAGAATTCATGCCAATGAGCTTACTAGAATTATGAGATCTCCTACTAGAGTTCAGGCATTTGCAAGTCATAGGGATAGAAAGACAAAAGAGAGAAGAAAAAAACAGCTCTTTTCTTTTGGCCAGAAAAGAAAATGTATCACTATCTGAAACAGATATTTGGAACAAAAATGATAAAATATGATTTGGAGAAAGTCATCAATAGTTCTGGGAGAGGAGAAACATCTTCATGTCAAGTGAGTTGAATTTAAATGAGAAGAGGAATTCTGAGACATGGAACTTCGGAGAGATTCGATTCCTACAATGGGGGACAGCATTGACAAAAGCATGAAAATGAGAGATGGGGTGTGGAACAAAGAAAGTGGTTTGGCGGTCCCTTTGGCTTTATTTAAAATGTCACAAAAATGGCAAGGGAAAGCAAGCATCAAAAATTGCCCTATACTATATATTTACTAGACATTAAGTGATGAAAAGATCAGTGCTAGTATTGGATTTTGTCGGTAGTTTGAGACACATGGCACTTGTTGACATTGTAAAGTTCATATTGTTTGGTATTTTTGATGTGCTGTCATATTATTCTGATATTGGTAAAACATCAATTTGGAATCATTTAGATCAAATCTGTGCTGGTTTATAATGCCATATAGAATAGGGGTGTGTTGGGTTCTTGTTCTTCTATAAAATATTATAAAAGTTCTCTCTGAGTGCCTTCCCTGGAATCAGGATTTTGTCAGGTCCCTGTTTGGGCGCCAAAATGTGGTGATCTTCTTCCCAAATGTTGGAGTTCTTGTTCTTCTCAAAACACAGCCGGTTTAGCTTAGAGCCCTCCAAATATCTCCAAATCCAAAGGTTCTGTCCTTTAGCCTCTGCCTCTGCTTTCTTCAGCCTCCAACCAGCACAGAGATGGAATGAATCTCTTGTCTCCTTCACTTGGGGCTTGGCTAGCTTTCTGGTGGGTCTTTCAGACCAGCTTGGTCTCAGTGGGGGAAGTGCAGGAGCCCAGCCACCAACCACAGTGGTATGAGATGAAGATGAATCTGGTTATCCACTGAACTCTCCACTCGTAGCTTTATCCTCTGAAAACTCTTCTTCTGCCGCCAGCCAGCCAAATGGAAATTATTCTCCCTTGCCTCAGAGAGAGGGCTTCTGGCGTAATTCCACTGAAATCTCCCAAAGTGCTCTGTGTCTGCACCAGAGTACTCTTCTCCAATCCAGCTGAACTCTCTTCTTCGACCAGCCAGACAAGTGGAATATATTCTGGAATAGCTCTCTCTTCACTGGCCTTATATCTGAATCTTCTGAGAGAATGGGATTATGGGTTTTCTCCCATAGTGCTCTCTGGCCCAAAGAGCTTCGAGGGAGGTGTGAACTCACAAAGTTAAAAAGTTTACTTTGTAAAGCTGGCATACTTGTGAACTCCAATGAGTAAAGGTGCAAACACAAGCATTGTACTAATCAGTTCTACTTAGTACCTTGTTTCAGATTCTGCCCAAAACATCTTCTTGTAAGATTAGATCAACTCTAATTAGTTAGCAGTTTGTAAAGATTCCAACAGGGGTGAATAGTCTTTCTCTGTTTGCTGCACTGCACATTAACAACACTTTTAATTTATCAACTTCTTGATTATTAGATTTCTAGTCATTTTTAAACCCACATCTTTGCTTTAACCAAAGTTCTGAGAATAAAGAAAACACAACTCTACCAACAAAGCAGTCAATAAGAAATATGGATTAATATTGCATATATTAAGGAGGGTGGGAAAGTAATTACTTACGTTGGTAGTGCATAAAACCTGAAGGGACACATTTTGAAGAAAACTTTGTCCATTGAAACTTGTACCTTCACAAAAAGGGAGAGGAATCCAGCAATGATTAGGTCCCCTTCTTTTCTATATGTAGGATTGAAACGTCTTTCTATGTGACAAGGATTCTTGACCATCTGGTACTCAGATAAGAAAATCTGCAAAATCAGAAATACAAATAATATAAAGGATGAGCATCTCAGTTTCCCCAAGCCCATGGCCAATATTTCAGATCTCTAAAGAGCTAAGGATTAGGGGAGTATAAGGTGATTGGAGGCCATAGTTCTTGCATCTATAGGCACATGCTCTATTGCTAAACATTTGTCTTTTTTAATTGATGCTCAAGCTTTGTACATTCTCTCCTCCTTGGGAAAGCAGAATGTGAGACATGAAGTGGGCCTCTATTTGGGATAAAGCCAAAAGTTTGAATGAGCAGGATGTATTTATTTGACATTTTTGCCTCCGGGATATTATTCATCTAGTTCCCTGCAAATGAATAAGGAAAAGTGGTTCTTCTCATCTCTTGGGTGCAAGTCAAACAAATATTTTGACCAGAGTCTGAGAGTGAGTTTCTCCAAGGTCCAGCTAGCCCAGCAATTCTGTACCTGTGTCCTTCATCTTTAAAAATTCCAAACTTAAGAAAAAAAAAGTTTGGGAACCTCCTTGCTTGTTTTCTGTCTCTGGAGCCTTCCCAGCTTTGATGGTTTACGAAATGCCCAAAAGACTCTCTGATCTTTTTCATGCTAGTTCAACTCAGAAATTCCCTCTTTGAGAATAATCAAAAGTGGATTATTAGACAGTAAGAAGGAATGATAAAAAAGTATATTTTCAGAAAGAGCAATTATTTTGAAAGGATTATTCAGGACAAAATTTCAGACAGAGAATTATTTGAAAACATCTTCAAGAAAACTTCAAAGAAAAATAAACTTGGGCAGAAATTTGATTGCAATTTTCCAAAGAGACCTGAGCTCTGATATGCTATACCGACTACAGGCTCAGTCACTAGTGTATTCTAAACCCACAGTTGCTGATGCTTCTTTTGGGGTCAGTTCCCAACCCAGGTTCTAAGTGGTGTAGGGCTGGGGGAAAAATCCCTAAATCTAAGCTTTTATTGATCAGATCAATCCACAATTTAATTTGAGGAGTTATTCCAATGATATTTGAAAGGACATACTAGAAGAACTTTGCTGTACTGCTCTCTTTGTTCTGTCATTTTGGCTGGATTGGAATTCCTTGAAATATAATGTCCAGAAACCATTTTAGTTACTGTTTTCTGTTGCATTAATAATGCTTAAGCCTTCTTTCATCAATGGCTTAATGGTTAGTTGTTTCTAAAATATACATTTTTTTCTAATTTTATATTTGTTAGTTTGATTTTTAAATATATTTGTCTCACTGAGAAAGTATTTTTTGTTTTACATTCTAATTTTCAAAGAATTTTTTTTCATACTTCTAATTCTAAGCTGGAGATATTCCTTCCAATACTTTGTTCTGTAGGTCACATTTATTTCTGCAATTTTTTTCACTATCATTCTCATTCAATTTTAAAAATCATTTTTAATTTCTTAAAAACACTTAATCCAGTATATTTTAAGCTAATATAAAGAAAACCAGTGTGAATTCAAATTATGTTTTAAATATTATATATATATTTCTAAGTTTACATCTATAATGAGACATTAAGTCAAATACTTAAGCCAATTCCTTATCTGGAAAAGTCTCAAGAATAGGAAGCATAGGCAGGGATTTGAAAATTGATCTAGCCCTTGAAAAAAGTAAAGAAAACTATTATATGGAGCTGGGAAAAATCATCATTTGTCTTTTTAATACACTCCAACACACACACACATCCATACTCCCCAAAATATAGTTGTATATATTGGGTGGGATTGTGGAATATGATGTCTCAGAATTATTTTAATATTTATTGTACTAATTGATAATAATTTACAGAATTTTTCACATAACTAGTAACATTATTTTTCCTGAAAATTACCAACTCATAAATTCTGTCAATTTATGAACTGGGGAATACTTTTTATATTCCTATATTTGATTCAGTTCCCTATTTATTTATGAAATGAAATGTTCTTGAAAGACATTTAGTGCAAATATGTGCATATATAATGTGTTACTCTTTGTTGCTTTTCTCCTAATTAGTGACATTTTGGTGCAAATCATTTTTAAATTCCTGTACATTTTTTTTTCATTAGGTTTCCTGTGATTCTTTTTATCTCTTGTTTGGTCACAAATTCTTCCCTTATCCATAGATCTGACAGGTCTATTCTTCCATGCTCCTTCAATTCAAGTATATTAACACCCTTTATGTCTAAATCATTTATGTTTTATAATGTTACTTTTTTCCTTCTTTTTTTATATATAGCTTTTTATTTACAAGATATATGCATGGGTATTTTTTTCAGCATTGACAACTGCAAAACCTTTTGTTCCAATTTTTCCCCTTTATTCCCCCCACCCCCTCCCCAGATGGCAGGTTGACCAATACATGTTAAATATGTTAAAATATAAGTTAAATGTGATACACACACACACACACACACACACACACACACACATACACACGTCCATACAGTTATTTTGCTGTAGGAAAAGAATTGGACTTCGAAATAGTGTACAATTAACCTGTGAAGGAAATCAAAAATGCAGGTGGACAAAAATAGAGGGATGGGGAATTCTATGTAGTGGTTCATAGTCATCTCCCAGAGTTCTTTGTCTGGGTGTTCTAATGTTACCTTAATATTTGGTACATTATGGTGGTTTATAGCTACTTCTCCTAAATTACTTTACAGTTTTGCCTTCAAGTTTTCTCAAATGGTGCATTGTATTCTGAAAGCTAGGGTCTTTAGTTCTATCAAAGTCTGGATGACTAAGGTCCTTATTGTGTATTGTGTAATACACACAATATGTGTATTTTGTCTTTAATCTATTCCTCTGAGCTAGTACTTTATTTCTTAACCACTACTACTTTGTCATTTAGTTTATAATCTGCTCTTGCAAAATTAGCTTTAGTAGTGTTTTTTCCCCATTGGAGTGTCTGCATACTTTTGGCTTTTGTTGTTCCAGATGATTTCTATGTGATTTTGTTTTAATCCCCATAAAATGTTATTTTGGAAATTTCATTCCTTTAGCACTGAAAAAGTTAATTAACTTCGGTATAATCATCTTTTTGTTAATCTTTGGTTTTCAACTCTTTCTTTACTCTTTCTAGGTGTGGGATCAAAATGATATTTGGGTCATAAAACACATTTTTATAGCTACTTTTTAATATATTTTTTCAAATGCTTTATATAATATTGTGGTAAATTGTTCTAGAGAGAAGATGGTGGAGAGGAGGCACATAGCTATGTAAACTCTGCGTTTTTCTCTCACTACCCATTTCATTATAAACCTCTGAATTAATGCTCGACTGAAAAAAAAAATGTACAAATAGTTACCAAGAGAAGCCATCCTTGAGACTCCTCAGGAAAGGTTTGGTTTTGTTCGAGGGTGGGGACGGTTTTAGATCGGAAACAGGCTGCAGGCAGACAGGCAGTGGCAGTAAGAGCCTGGAAGGCAGTTCAGAGCCGAGCAGAGCTGAGAGGGGGTGAGGGGTGATTGCAGCCGTCTCTGCGGGGAGAGCTTTGCTACAGAATTGGATGCTTTGCTCCAGCAGCAAGCCAGCAGCCCAGCATAGAAGCTAAAAAAACCAGGGGTGAAGAATACAACTCCAAACAGCCAGAGTCTCTCGGGACCTGGCCACCCCTCCCCCACAGTGTCTCAGCACGCTCTCGGGTCTCAGAGCACAGGCGCAGCACAGCCATCGCTATCCTGTTAGGTCCTCACTACTGTCCGCAGTCTGTAGAGGAAGCTCGGTAACACCACCCAACCCCTCCCTCCTCCCAAATAAAGCAGCCTCCATTCAAGGGTTTTTTTCTTTTGTTTCTTTGCTAGTTTGTCTTTGATTATTAGACAGAATGAGCAAGAAATTGAAGAGGACTTTAACCCTTGACAGCTTCTATACAGATAGAGAGCAGACACTAAATCCTGAGGAGACTAAAAACAGACAGTCCCCAGGTGAATCCCCAAAGGAGGAGATCATCTGTTCCTCAGCACAGATGAATCTCATGGAGGAAATTAAAAAGGCTCTCACAAGGGAGCTAGAAGAAAAATGGGAAAAAGAGAGGGAGGCTTGGCAAAAGAGTCTGGAGAACTCAACCCACTCATTTAAAGAGAGAGTGGATAAAGAAATCAAATCCTTGAAAAATATGATTAGTGAACTGGAAACAGAAAATAGCTCTCTAAAAAACAAAATTGGCGAAATGGAAAAAAATTCCACAGAATAAAAGAACTCAATGGGACAATTAGAAAAAGATTTTTAAAAAGTGAGTGAAGAAAATACTTCGCTGAAAATCAGAAATGAACAATTAGAATTGAATGACTCGAGGAGACAAGAAGAATCAGTCAAGCAAATCCAAAAAAATCAAACAATGGAAAAGAATGTGAAATACCTTCTGGGGAAGACAACAAACCTGGAAAACAGATCCAGGAGAGACAATCTGAGAGTCATTGGACTCCCAGAAAAGCATGATGAAAAAAAGAGCCTGGACACTATTTTCCAGGAAATTATTAAAGAGAACTGCCCAGAAGTCATAGGAACAGAGGATAAAATAGACATTGTAAGAATTCATCGATCACCCACTGAAAGGGATCCTAAAATCAAAACACCAAGGAATATAGTGGCCAAATGCCAGAACCCTCAGACGAAGGAAAAAATACTGCAAGCAGCTAGAAAAACCCAATTCAAGTACCAAGGAGCCACAAAAAGGATCACCCAGGATCTGGCAGCATCCACATTAAAGGATCGAAGGGCCTGGAATATGATATTCTGAAAGGCTAAGGAACTTGGTATGCAACCAAAAATAACTTACCCAATTGGAATGAGCATCTTTTTCCAGGGAAGAAGATGGACATTCAATGAAGTAAGCGAATTTCACCTATTTTCGATGAAAAAGCCAGAACTTAACAAAAAATTTGATCTACAAATACAAAACTCAAGAGAAATCTAAAAAGGCAAAGATTAATCTTGGGAACTATATTTCGGCTATAAAGATGTATAAAGAATACATGTATACCTTGTTCTAGAAACTGATGTGGAAAGGACATTGTACCAGAAAAAGGGTAAAGTGGGAGTAGTACATCTCATGAAGAGGCATAGGAAACCTATTATATCTGAGAGAAAGAATGGAGGGGAATGAATATAGTGGGTATCTTACTGCCTTCAGAATTGGCTTTAAGAGAAAAATTTTAGACATATTCAATCTATGGTGAAACTTCTCCCACCTCATTGAAAAGTGAGAAGGGAAAAGTGAAAAGAGAAGGAATAAGCTAAGTGGAAGGGAATGCAGAAACTGAGAGCGAAAGGGGTAAGATAGGGGGAGGAACTCTAAGGCGAGGGGAGGGATACTAAAAAGGGAGGGCTGTGAGAAGCAAGTGGTGCTCACAAGCTTAATACTAGGAAGGGGGGTAAAGGCAAAAGAAGGG
>NW_026262303.1:0-5993 GCF_016432865.1 Antechinus flavipes | reverse complement strand
TATTTCTCTCTGGCAGGTTCTCCTACAGAGGTCAGGTTCAAGGAGACTTTCTCCTTAAAGCAGTTATGGAGAGTTTCAGGGCTCCCTCGTCAATACAATGATGCTGCTGAAAGCAATGAGCCAAAAAATAATGTGGGGATGATAAGATGGCAGGAAATACAGAACTGGTAGTTTTAACTGTAAATGTGAATGCGGTGAACTCTCCCATAAAGCAGAAGTAGATAGCAGACTGGATTAAAAACCAGAATCCTACAATGTTGTTTAAAAGAACAAATTTAAAGGAAAGTGATAATAGAGTCAAAGTAAAAGGCTGGAGCAGAATCTATTATGCTTCAAGTGAAGTAAAAAAGAGTAACCATCCTGATCTCAGATCAAGCAAAAGCAAAAATTAAGAGATAAGGAAACTATCTTGCTAAAGGGTACCATAGATAATGAAGCAATATCAATCCTAAATGCATATGCGCCAAGTGGTACAGCATGGAAATTTCTAAAGGAGAAGTTGAGAGTTGCAAGAAATAGAAAACTATCACAAAGGGAAATCTCAACCTTGTACTCTTAGAACTAGATAAATCAAACCACAAAATAAGTTGAGGTAAATAAAATACTAGAAAAGTTAGGGATGATAGATCTTTGGATAACTTTCCATTTCTCATTGCTTACTTTTTCCCTAAAAAATGTATTTGTGTATCTGTCTATCTGTGTGTGTGAATGTGTGTGTGTGTGTGTAAAACAAAAGTATCCATGTTCTATCTTTTTTGGGAGGTAAATTGTTTATACTTGCATCTGTCCTTTGTCATTGATTTTAGAAGTGATAGCACACAAAATGACTTAGACTTCAAAAGTGTTCTTGGAAAACCATCGCTGTTACTGTGAACAGTATTTTCCTAGTTCAACTCATTTTACTTTTTGTTATTTCATGCTATTTTTACCCTGTTTTTCTAAAACCAACCAGTTCATCATGTCTAATAGCACATCGCTATTCTCTCACTATTATATACACCACATCTTGTTTAGTCACAGTGAATAGAGCACCGATCCTGGAGCCAGGGGGAGCTGAGTTTACATCCAGTCTTAGACACTGAACACTGTGACCCTGAGCAAGTCACTTAATCTCAATTCACACACACACACAGACACACACACACACACACACACACACACACAAAACCAAGACCAAAGTCTATTAGAATTATGTTCTGCCATCTCATTGTTGAAATGAAACAAGTCCATCCCAGCTACCCTCATATAATCTTACTACTTTGTAAAATGTTCGCCAGGTTCTATTCATTAGTATTAATATTACCTCTTTATCTCTGGTACTCCTCAGTAAGAGTTTGTTTTCTTCCTTATCTCTTTAAATTGTATCTATTTTTGGTTTTACTTGATCTAGGATCAGGACCATTATTCCTGCTTTTATTTTTACTTCAGCTGAAGAATAATATATTCTGTTCTACTCTTTACCTTTAATCTGTATGTATGTTTTTGCTTCGCATTTGTTTGTTGCAAAAAATATATTGAAGATTCGGGCCTTAAATCCATTCTGCTCTCTACTTTTCTTTTCTGGGAGTTCTCATCCCATTCATATTCTCACTTAAAATTACTAACTCCCTATTTCCCAGCAATTGATGTTTTTCCCATTATACTTTTCTCTCTCCTTTCACCCTTTCATTCCTCATCAGTGTTTTGCTTCTGATCCTCACATCCCGCAATATGCCCTCCCCCTTTTCAATCACTTCCCAGTTTCTTTATCCCTTCCCTTTCTACTTCTGGCTTTCCTTCTAATAATTTCCATTTCTTTCCCATTTTACTACTTCTATAGACAGTGAAAAAAGTTTCAGTATGTAATAAAATATGTAGGATTTTCCCTCTGTGAGTCCAAACCCAGGAGATTAAAAGTCCACCAATGCTCATACTTCTCCCTCTTTTCCCTATATTGTAATAGGCCATGTGTGCCTCTTTGAATTTAGCTCATTTTACTTCCCCTTTTTCTTTTCCCATTGCAATTGTTTTCCAGCTTTAATTTCTTTCTTATATCATCACATTGATGTTACCTTATTCCTACACCTTGTACCTAACATCCTTGCACATACAGGTCCCTTTCCCTTCTTGAAAATTTCTTGGGGATATAAGCCCAGTCGCAACACTGCTGGGTCAAAGGGTATACACAGTTTGATAGCTTTTTGAACATAATTCCTAATTGCTCTCCACAATGGCTGGATGTATCCACAATTCCACCAACAATATATCAGTGTCCCAGTTTTGCCCTCCAACATTCCACATTATCTTTCCCTGTCATTCTAGCCAATCTGACAGGTGTGTAGTGATATATCAGAGTTGTCTTAATTTGCATTTCTCTGATGAATAATGACTTGCAGCCTCTTTTCATATGGCTAGTTTCAATTTCTTCATCTGAGAATTGTCTGTTCGTATCCTTTGACCATTTATCAATGGGAGAATGGCTTGATTTATAAATAATAGTCATATAATAATATAATTATTATATATTAGAGTAAATTCCCTATACACATATTGGAAATGAGGCCTCTATCAGAACTTTTGACTATTAAAATGTTTTCCCAGTTTATTGCTTCCCTTCTAATCTTATCTGCATTAGTTTTGTTTGTACAAAAACTTTTCAACTTGATATAATCAAATTTTTCTATTTTGTGATCAATAGTGATCTCTAGTTCTTCTTTGGTCATAAATTCCTTCCTCTTCCACAGGTCTGAGAAGTAAACTATCCAATGCTCTTCCAATTTCTTTATAATCTGATTCTTTATAACTAGGTCATGAACCTATTTTGATCTTATTTTGCTGTATGGTCTTAAGTGCGGGTCAATCCCTAGTTTCTGCCATATTAATTTCCAAATTTCCCAGCAATTTTTGTCAAACACTGAATTCTTCTCCCAAAAGCTGGGGTCTTTGGATTTGTCAAACACTAGATTATTAAAGTTACTGGCTATTTTGTCCTTTGAACCTAACCTATTCCATTGATCAACAAGTCTATTTCCTAACCAATACCAAATGGTTTTGGTAACCGCTGCTTTATGGTATAATTTTAGATCTGATACAGCTAGGCCACCTTCATTTGATTTTTTTAATTCCCTTGAAATTCTTGACCTTTTGTTTTTCTTATGAACTTTGTTGTTATTTTTTCTAGGTCATTAAAATAGTTTTTTTTTTGGAAGTCTAATTGTATAGTGCTAAATAAATAGATTAGTTTAGAAAGTTTTGTCATCTTCATTATATTTGCTCGCCCAATCCAAGAGCATTTAATATTTTTCCAATTGGTTAGATCTGACTTTATTTGTGTGGAAAGAGTTTTGTACTTTTACACATATAGTTTCTGATTTTCCCTTGGCAGATAGATTCCTAAATATTTTATACTGTCAGTAGTTACTTTAAATGGAATTTCTCTTTGTAACTCTAACTGGTGAATTTTTTTTAGTACTATATAAGAATGGGACTTCCGGTTAAGATGGCGGAGAGGAGGCACACAGCTGCATAAGTTCCACGCTTTCTCTCACTAACCATTTCATTACAAGCCTCTGAATTAATGCTTGACTGAAAAAAAACCCACAAATAGTTACCAAGAGAAGCCATCCTTGAAATTCACCAAGAAAGGTCTGTCTTTACTGGAGGGCTGGAACGGTTTTCGATGGTGGGCGCAGGCGGCGGGCAGTGGCAGTGAGAGCACGGGAGCAGACGGGAGAGGGGGTAGAGAGTGATCGCAGCCGTCTCTGCGGGGAGAGCTTTGCTACAGGTTTGGATACTTTGCCCTGGCAGCAAGTCAGCAGCCCAGCAGAGAAGCTAAAAACACCGGGGGTGAAGAATACAACTCCAAACAGCTGATTTCTCTCGGGATGTGGCCGCCCTCTCCCCTTCCACCCCACAGTGACTCAGCACGCTCTGGGATCTCAGAGCGCAGGCGCAGCACAGTCCTACTAGTGCCTCACTGCTGCCCCCTGCAGTCTGGAGAGGAAGCTCGATAACACACCCAGCCCCTCCCCAAAGAAAGACTCCAGTTTTTTCTATTTTTCTTTGCTAGTTTGTCTTTGATTATTAGACAGAATGAGCTAGAAACTGAAGAGGACTTTAACCCTTGACAGCTTCTATACAGATAGAGAGCAGACTCTAAATCCTGAGGAGACTAAAAACAGACTGTCTCCAGGTGAATCCCCAAAGGAGGAGATCATCTGTTCCTCAGCACAGATGAACCTCATAGAAGTAATTAAAAAGGCTCTCACAAGGGAGCTAGAAGAAAAATGGGAAAAGGAGAGGGAGGCTTGGCAAAAGAGCCTGGAGAAGTCAGTTAAAGAGAGAATGGATAAAGAAGTAAAATCCTTGAAAAATAGGATTGGTGAACTGGAAAACAAAATTGGCGAAATGGAAAAATTCCACAGAACAAAAGAACTCAATGGGACAACTAGAAAAAGATTTTTAAAAAGTGAGTGAAGAAAATACTTCACTGAAAATCAGAATTGAACAATTGGAATTGAATGACTCGAGGAGACAAGAAGAATCAGTCAAGCAAATCCAAAAGAATCAAACAATGGAAAAGGATGTGAAATACCTTCTGGGGAAGACAACAGACCTGGAAAACAGATCCAGGAGAGACAATCTGAGAATCATTGGACTCCCAGAAAAATATGATGAAAAAAAGAGCCAGGACACTATTTTCCAGGAAATTATCAAAGAGAACTGCCCAGAAGTCATAGGAACAGAGGAAAAAATAAACATTGAAAGGATTCATCAATCACCCACTGAAAGGGATTCTAAAATCAAAACACCAAGGAATATAGTGGCCAAATGCCAGAACCCTCAGACGAAGGAAAAAATATTGCAAGCGGCTAGAAAAACCCAAATCAAGTATCAAGGAGCCACAATAAGGATCCCCAGGATCTGGCAGCATCCACATTAAAAGATCGAAGGTCCTGGAATATGATATTCCGAAAGGCTAAGGAACTTGGTATGCAACCAAAAATAACTTACCCAGCGAGAATGAGCATCTTTTTCCAGGGAAGAAGATGGACATTCAACGAAGTAAGCAAATTTCATCTATTCCTGATGAAAAAGCCAGAACTTAACAAAAAGGTGATCTACAAATATAGAACTCAAGAGAAATCTAAAAAGGTAAAGATTAATCTTGGGAAGTATATTTCGACTATATAGATGTATAAAGAATACATGTATACCTTGTTCTAGAAATTGATGTGGAAAGGACATTGTACCAGAAAACGGGTAAAGTGGGGGTACTACATCTCATGAAGAGGCATAGAAAACCTATTATATCTGAGAGAAAGAATGGAGGGGGATGAATATAGTGGGTATCTTACTGCCTTCAGAATTGGCTTTAAGTGAAAAATCTTAAGACATATTCAATCTATGGTGAAACTTCTCCCACCTCATTGAAAAGTGAGAAGGGAAAAGTGAAAAGGGAAGGAATAAGCTAAGAGGAAGGGAATACGGAAACTGGGAGGGAAAGGGGTAAGATAGGGGGAGGAACTCTAAGGCGGGGGGAGGGATACTAAAAAGGGAGAGCTGTGAGAAGCAAGTGGTGCTCACAAGCTTAATACTGGGAAGGGGGGAAAGGGGAAAGAAGGGAGAAAAGCATAAACAGGGGTTAACAAGATGGCAAGTAATACAGAACTGGTCATTCTAACCATAAATGTGAACGGGGTAAACTCCCCCATAAAGAGGAAGCGGTTAGCAGAATGGATTAAAAGCCAGAATCCTACAATATGTTGTTTACAGGAAACACACCTGAAGCGGGGAGATACATGCAGGTTAAAGGTAAAAGGTTGGAGCAAAATCTACTATGCTTCAGGTGAAGTCAAAAAAGCACGGGTAGCCATCCTGATCTCAGATCAAGCTAAAGCAAAAATTGATCTAATTAAAAGAGATAAGGAAGGGCACTATATCTTGCTAAAGGGTAGCATGGATAATGAAGCACTATCTATATTAAACATATATGCACCAAGTGGGGTAGCATC
>NW_026262302.1:0-5989 GCF_016432865.1 Antechinus flavipes | reverse complement strand
GGAAAGGACATTGTACCAGAAAACGGGTAAAGTGGGGGTACTACATCTCATGAAGAGGCATAGAAAACCTATTATATCTGAGAGAAAGAATGGAGGGGGATGAATATAGTGGGTATCTTACTGCCTTCAGAATTGGCTTTAAGTGAAAAATCTTAAGACATATTCAATCTATGGTGAAACTTCTCCCACCTCATTGAAAAGTGAGAAGGGAAAAGTGAAAAGGGAAGGAATAAGCTAAGAGGAAGGGAATACGGAAACTGGGAGGGAAAGGGGTAAGATAGGGGGAGGAACTCTAAGGCGGGGGGAGGGATACTAAAAAGGGAGAGCTGTGAGAAGCAAGTGGTGCTCACAAGCTTAATACTGGGAAGGGGGGAAAGGGGAAAGAAGGGAGAAAAGCATAAACAGGGGTTAACAAGATGGCAAGTAATACAGAACTGGTCATTCTAACCATAAATGTGAACGGGGTAAACTCCCCCATAAAGAGGAAGCGGTTAGCAGAATGGATTAAAAGCCAGAATCCTACAATATGTTGTTTACAGGAAACACACCTGAAGCGGGGAGATACATGCAGGTTAAAGGTAAAAGGTTGGAGCAAAATCTACTATGCTTCAGGTGAAGTCAAAAAAGCACGGGTAGCCATCCTGATCTCAGATCAAGCTAAAGCAAAAATTGATCTAATTAAAAGAGATAAGGAAGGGCACTATATCTTGCTAAAGGGTAGCATGGATAATGAAGCACTATCTATATTAAACATATATGCACCAAGTGGGGTAGCATCTAAATTCTTAAACTGGGGATCCTTTTCAAGATTTAACCCATCAGTTTCCCAATATCAGGTTTCTTCCCAAATCCACCCATTTCCAACTTTCTCTTTCCTTCTGACTACATACTTAAACAATCTCCTTAAAGAACTTTCCTTCCCAGATGCTCTTTTGGTAAAGTATCAGAAGGCAGTGGGGGTGGGTGACTCCTTCCCCCACCTCTTCACCTACTCCCAAAAGTCTTTCTTTCACCTTTCTAATACCAATCGAACCTTTAATTTCCCTTGCAAATCAGTCCTTCCTAAATCACCTGCATTCCTCTTTCCTTTTCCCATCAAAAACCTGTAAGATTCAATCCTATAGTGAATAATAAACCTCCAAAGATCCACACATGTCCAGCTGAGCTGGATTTAAAGTATAACTTATGTTAACAAATTTCAGAAGGTAACAAACTGAATCAAACTAATACAGCTGTTTTTAAAAGTTTTTTCTTCTACCACCTTTCTTCTAACAGCGATTAGCATCTTATCTCTAGAGCTTTTTATTGCCCAGGCCAGGCTAAGCTTGAATTTTATTGCTCTTTACTCTAGTAGGCTTTATAAAGAAATGCAAATTTTCCTTAATCATTGTTCTTAAAACTTAACAAAGCTTTTAAATCAGCAAAAACAGATTAGGGGCTTTTTCCAGGATTCCCCACCCTCAGAGAGAAGTATGATTCCTTTTTCTCTTATCTCCCTTCTCACAGGCTGCTGCAGTCAGCCAGAGACAGAGAGAGAGAGAAAAAGATTTTTCAAACTTCTTGATATTTTCTAAGCCTGCAACACAGAGGCTGAATCCTTATCTCTTACAAGCTTATTTTAACTTTTAACACAGACACACACAGACAAACCTGGAGCTCCAATTTACTATGCATAGTTGCAACGTTGTTTTCCAACCAACAACATAACAGACAAACCACACAGAACATGGAACATATATCACACAGACTACACAGTTATACAGATTCCATGACATTCAAGATTTTTTAAAACATGAGAACAATTTTCTCAATCGTTGACACCCTGTCTGTTTCAGGAGCTGTTCAGTGAATTTGAGTGTTTCGATCTTCTCTTCAGGTTCCAAGGTGTCTTGGTCTCGTAACTGATGATAGAAGATGTGTCTTTTTGTGATCGCAGAATCTACTTGAGATTTAACGAAAGTGGTTAGTTTATTAAAGGCCCAAGGGCCAAAAGAAAGGAGGAGAAGGAGTCCCACAAGAGGGCCGAGAATACTAGGGAGAAAAGTGGATAGCAAGGGGGAAGTGGAGAACCAGTTCTTATACCAGGATTCATTTTTTTCTCTTTCCTGTTTTCTTTTTTCCAGACTGTCCCTAACTTTTTGTAGGCTGTTTTCAACAAGGCCAAGTTTATCTGAATAAAAGCAGCATTCCTCCTTGAGGGCTGCACAAAGACCTCCTTGTTGTAAGAAGAGAAGGTCTAAGCCTCGTCTGTTTTGCAGGACGACTTCAGCTAAGGATGCTACTGAGTCTTTAAGGTGTTTAAGTCCTGCTTGCAATTCCTGTAAATCCTTATCTATAGCAGCACTCAATTGGGAATATTGTTTGTCATTTTGTATGAGGGAGGCTATACCCGTCCCCGTTCCTACCGCTCCTAGGACAAGGAGGACGGTCAGGGTTAATGCAGTAAGGGGTTCCCTCCTGGTCCTGAAATTGCCAGTACTTTTTCTTTCCCAGATATCAAGGAAATCATCGGCCTGGTGTATATTAATATGAGGGGAGAAAGAGAGAAACGCAGTAATCGCGTTTTTTGATAAAAGATCAGGCATCCAGAAATGTAGTAAGGCCAGCAGAGCAGGCAAAATAAGAGCCGTCAGGAGCGGCCACATATTGCCACGTCAGGTTGACAGGTATGGTGTGGTTGCAGACGCCTTCAATCTGTTTGGGAGGAAGCATGTTAGGTCCTAGGAGACAAATTCCAATGAATTGATC
The DNA here is from genome assembly GCF_016432865.1 of Antechinus flavipes. NCBI lineage: Eukaryota > Metazoa > Chordata > Mammalia > Dasyuromorphia > Dasyuridae > Antechinus > Antechinus flavipes. Next base: position 3,241 of record NW_026262302.1, on the reverse strand, counting down.
AAACTGTTCTGCTAGCCCAGTGGGGTCTTCTATCAAGGACCTCATTTCCTTCTTAAAGGCCCTGACTTCTGTGGTGCTCAGGGGAGCGTTCACAAATCCTATACCTCCCTGGGCCGAAGGAACCTCTCTTAAGGGATATAATTTAGGACTTGGGGTTTTAGTTCCCGGCAAAAGATAATTTCGGATATCTCTTTGAATTTGATCTAATTCCTTCCTTAAAGAGGAGAATGACTCTTTTTGGAGTCCAGGTGGGGTCAATCGAATTAAATCCTCCCGTGCCCTGAGGGGCCCCGGAGGAGCTGATGGGATTAAATCCTCACCTTCCCTTTCCTAAGACCATGGCTTCTTCTGGGGGTGGGGATAAGTATGGAGGAGGGAGAGATAACAATGGGTCCCATTGCTGGGTCTTTAAAGTTTCCTCCTTCGTGTCCTTTACACTTGGACTCTTACTCAACATTATAGAAGCCCCGGAAAGCCATAGTCCTGCATATAGAACCTCCTCTGGATTAACAGGTTCTTTGTTATTAACACACAAATTCAGTATTTGGCACACCCAATCTTCAAGGGAGCCAAATTTAGGCCAAATAGTGCCTCCACCAATGTCTTTGTCACCCCAGACAAAGCAGCAATACCTATCATCTTTTTCTTGCTTTTTCTTTTATATTTTGGCAGTTTGTTCCAATTACTTAATTTGTTTCCCAAGGGACTATCTACCGATATTCTCTGATCATTTTTCTCATTTCTCTCCTCCAGGGCTGGCTGGGACTGGGCCACACCCATTGAATTTGGACGGAATCTAAATTCCAAAAACACCCAAACACGCCAATTGTCGCCAATTGACTCCAGTCACCCTAGAAGGCCTAGCCAAGCCTATCTGTCCAGAGACCTAGAGTTTAAGACTCAGGGCCTCACAGAGTTCTATGAGCGACAAATCCCCCCAAGACTGCAAGAGTTTCCCAGCGAGCTCAAATTAGCCCGGGCATTAGAGCCGCAAGTCAGGGGCCTAGCCCTGCCTTCCATCAACATAACAGTGTAAAAGGCCGGTCATCTTTCTCAAAAGGCAAGGTGGGAGTGGCCCCAAGTACTTGGGCGAAGTAAACCTTTAGATAAAGAAACTCTAGCCCCAGGAAGTAAAAAGCTTGGCAGCAATCATAGTGTGGCCACAAATTAAAATAGTTATTTAAGGCAGTTCTACTTCTGGTCTATGCAATCACACCTGAACTCAAAAACTCCCAGCAAATATTAGCTGCAGTCCCAAAGGATTTTATCTTCTACATCAGTTATCATTAATCTAGGACTTCAGATAAAATCTAGTTCAAGAATCACAGTAAAGGGTTTACAGCTTATACAGCTATCTTTCTTATCTAAGTAGACAGTTTTAAATTTAACATTACACAGATCTTAAAGTTCACAAGTAACTGAACCAAACTTCATATAACTTACAATTGCCCATCAGAGATGACAAATTTTAAGGCATAACTCAGTTACAAATTACCCAATACCTCTATAAAACACACCATCTAAGTAGGAAGGTAAACTATCCCATCTTAGTCCCTCAGTAACTTCTCAAAGAATGGAGGAGGGAAAACAGGGAACAAGTCTAGAGAACTTGAGAAAAGCAGACGGGAAAGACAGACTTCTTTCCTAAGGGTATTCACCGAATTCTTAAAGGGCTTCAGTTTCTCCCATTTACTCATTTCTTGCTGCAGTCAAGGAATGAGGGGAGAAAAGAAATAAAAAGCCATCTTCCAAAGAATTTAATTTGCCTTGACCTGAAATTTTATTCCCCAGCCATCATTCCAAAGGTCTTTCTTGAAGCTGCAACCTGGCCAGGGTTGGAGCCCAGGAAAAAAAATCTTTGTTGGCAGGGACATAGAATGCCAATCCAGAAAAGAATAGAACCAAGTGTGCTAAGAGCAAAAGGTTTTAGGACTAAGAAAATTAGGAGCAAAAGAGTTCCCACCTGTAGGGTTAGGTAGGAAAGTGTGAGACAAACAGACCTAGCCTGGCTTACCTAGATTATCTCTCCATAAGCAGCTAAGAAAGTTTTAAGTAGTGCCCTGAAGCTAAGAAAAAAAAACCGAGAGCAGTTTAAAATCCCATCTTTGTAGACAGCCTTGTGAGCATGCAAAAGCGTAATTCTGAGGCTTCTACAGACGCAGGATGACCAAATCAGGGAAACTGAGTCCCGTTTAAATGTATAGGACGAGCACACGTCCTGAGGGCTAGAAGCTGCGGCTTTAAGAGCCAGGTAAAGGTCTGGAAGGGGCGCGGCCCACTTGTCCAAATTGCTAGCAAATTTCTATTTTAAAAGTTGGTGACAACCTTTCCGGAGATTTGAGAAGATTTAGATTGAGTGCCCAATCTCCCCACTGTACAGTAACCCCAAGAAGGGGACAGGATAGGAGCATTTAAACGGCAGGTTGCCAAGCCACATGGGAGAGGTCCGAACCAGGCCTCGAGTTCTACACTCCCCACTCCATGGAAGAAGGGGGAGGAAGGGCCAGAACGAGGGTTGGGGAGGAAGAGATGCCATCTTACCCAGCGCAGTGCGTCTTGAATGGCGAGGGCTCCTCTGGCGATTCCACGCTGGAACTTGAAGGCGGGGCAGCTCATCTAAGCCTTCAAATCTTGCTGGGAGAGCAAAACCTGAAGGGAAGACCGCTTACCCCTGTCCAGGGAGTAGCTGCCGTGGGCAGAGACATTCTCTAAACTCACCCCAATTTAGTGACCTTTCTCCTCGTGGCTACAGCTTGACCATTAGAGACTCCATTGCATTTAACAGTGGCATGGGAGAAGGGCTCAAACACAGCTCCTCTTACGTTTCTCCGGCTATCTCCCCAGAACAGAGCAAAGAGAGCGCTGGCCTGGGACCCCCGAGAAGGGTAAGGTCCCCAGAACGGCCACATGACCACTCTTTGGTCTGGGGTGGTGTTAAAGAGACACTTCCTCTCTGTCTCAACAGTTCCTGCTGGAGAGCAGGACTATCTGGTGACAGAAAAAAAAAGATTAGAAATGCATTGAGATGCAAAGGAAGGGCCTTTCTCTCTCTAAAGGATTTGGACAGAGGGAGTTTCTTCAAGCAAAGCATCTGCTCCAGGAAAAGACTTTAGAGGCAGGGGAGTGTCTAGATCAAAGAAGCCTTTTCACCTGAAATGGAAGTAGAGTGAGATGGAACACAGATATTCTCCCCACCACCTTTAGAGATAGAGTGAGACCAAAGAAAGAACGCAGATTCTTC
>NW_026262301.1:0-5990 GCF_016432865.1 Antechinus flavipes | reverse complement strand
AATCTCCCCACTGTACAGTAACCCCAAGAAGGGGACAGGATAGGAGCATTTAAACGGCAGGTTGCCAAGCCACATGGGAGAGGTCCGAACCAGGCCTCGAGTTCTACACTCCCCACTCCATGGAAGAAGGGGGAGGAAGGGCCAGAACGAGGGTTGGGGAGGAAGAGATGCCATCTTACCCAGCGCAGTGCGTCTTGAATGGCGAGGGCTCCTCTGGCGATTCCACGCTGGAACTTGAAGGCGGGGCAGCTCATCTAAGCCTTCAAATCTTGCTGGGAGAGCAAAACCTGAAGGGAAGACCGCTTACCCCTGTCCAGGGAGTAGCTGCCGTGGGCAGAGACATTCTCTAAACTCACCCCAATTTAGTGACCTTTCTCCTCGTGGCTACAGCTTGACCATTAGAGACTCCATTGCATTTAACAGTGGCATGGGAGAAGGGCTCAAACACAGCTCCTCTTACGTTTCTCCGGCTATCTCCCCAGAACAGAGCAAAGAGAGCGCTGGCCTGGGACCCCCGAGAAGGGTAAGGTCCCCAGAACGGCCACATGACCACTCTTTGGTCTGGGGTGGTGTTAAAGAGACACTTCCTCTCTGTCTCAACAGTTCCTGCTGGAGAGCAGGACTATCTGGTGACAGAAAAAAAAAGATTAGAAATGCATTGAGATGCAAAGGAAGGGCCTTTCTCTCTCTAAAGGATTTGGACAGAGGGAGTTTCTTCAAGCAAAGCATCTGCTCCAGGAAAAGACTTTAGAGGCAGGGGAGTGTCTAGATCAAAGAAGCCTTTTCACCTGAAATGGAAGTAGAGTGAGATGGAACACAGATATTCTCCCCACCACCTTTAGAGATAGAGTGAGACCAAAGAAAGAACGCAGATTCTTCCCGGAAGAATACGTTTCTACTAGATTTATATCCCAAAGAGATCTTAAATGAAGGAAAAGGACCAATGTGTGCAAAAATGTTTGTGGCAGGCCTTTTTGTAGTGGCAAGATACTGAAAACTTGAGTGGATTCCCCTCAGTTGGAGAATGATTGAATAAGTTATGGTATATGAATGGTATGGAATATTATTGTTTTATAAGAAACAATCAGCAGTATGACTTCAGAGAAGCTTGGAGAAACTTACATGAACTGATGCTGAATAAAGTGAGCAGAACCAGAGGATCATTATACATGGCAATAGCAAGATTATATGATGATCAGTTCTGATGGTCATGGCTCCTCTCAGCAATGTGATGATTCAGTCCATTTCTAATGATCTTGTGATGATGAGAGCCATCTACACTCAGAGAGTGGGAACTGAGTCTGGATCATAAAACAGCATTTTCACTTTTTGTTGTTGTTGTTGTTGTTTGCTTGAATTTTATTTTCTTTCTCATTTCTTTTTTCTTTTTGTTCTGATTTTTCTTGTGCAGCAAGATAATTGTATAAATATGCATGCCTATATTGGACCTACATATATTTTTATCATGTTTTATATGTATGGGATTACTTGCTATCTAGGGAAAGGAATAAGGGGAGGGGGGACAAAAGTGTCATAAAAGATTTTGCAAGGGTCAATGTTGAAAAATTATCTTTATATGTGTTTTGAAAATAAAAAGCTTCAATATTTTTTTTAAAAGAGAGAAAAAAAGAAATGAGACTTTTATCAGATAAACTTATTGTAAAGAATTTTCCTCAGTTTTCTGCTTTTATTCTAATCTAGGCTGCAGTTGGGCTTTGATTTGTGCAAAGTCTTATTAATTTGGTGTGATCAAAATTTCCCATTTTATTTCCCATAATACTCTATTTCTTGTGTTGTCATAAGGGCTTTCCTTATCTATAAATCCTACAGATAAGATACTCTATGCTCATCTAATTTGCTCATGATATCACTATTTATATCTAAACCATGTATCCATTTTGACCTTATCTTGGTATATGGTGTAAGGTCTTAAACCAAATATTTTTCTGAATTTCTTAATTCTGCTTTGCAAGGATTCTAGACTGTCAAGAAAAAAAGGTGCAAAAGACTGCTCTTTTCCTAGGACACACATCTAATGTTAGAAGGATTCTGAGAGACCACTTAATTTAATGGTCTGATTTCATAGACAATTAATCTGAGAACCTGGAAAATTAAGTAACTTTGCCAATGTAATATTGATATCAAGTGCTAGGGGCAATAGTTGAACCCAGGACCTAGGAACAAGCATATTTTTTATTCTACTATGTTTAGGTATCCTTAAGAGAAAGACAAGTTGCATTTAGGACTTTTATAAGGATATATTTATTATGTTTAACCACTTTTACTACACCCACATTCTTTGAAATTGGCCAGGTACTAACCCTGAAGCTAAGCAGGTCAATCTATTCAGAATCTCTTCTTCCTGAATTTTGCTCAGGTAAACAAAAGGCCATCGAGGAGACTGGACTGGACTGGAGCTTTAGAAATTTAGAAATTGGACTAGAAAGGCATTTCAGATCCCAAGAAGATGGGAGAATTAGAACTAATAGTTCATTGAGCTACAATTATAACTTCTGTTGCCATTCAGTTATCTATATAACTCATAAGTGGCAATGTGGCCTATTAGACAGAAGGCTGGTTTTGGAGTGAGAAAGATCTGGATTCAGAAGTTGTCTTTGCCATTTATAAATTTTGTGACCGTGGACAAGTCCCTCAACCTCTTTCTTGTCTAGTCAACTCTCTAAGACTACTAGAAAAGTTGACCTCTGTCCATGCTGGGAGTTTTGCCCACCAATGATATCACATATTCCCACTATATAAAGGAAAAAAAAAAACAGCTCAAAATATCTGAAATGATCTAAAAATATCTGAGTGAACTTAAATTTTCTAGTCCTTATACTTAAATTTGTTAAATCTGAATCTCTGTGAATGTCTATCTAATTTAAACTAGTATTCCATTGTTTACTTAACCATTTTAACACCTCACAAATCTCTCAGTATATAGAAAAAGAAAATGTGTCCTAGAGATTGCAACTTGCCTAGGGACATGTAGACATAGATTGGGATTTGAACCAATATCTTCAAATTTCAAATTCAGCGTTCTTTGTATTTTATCATACTGCAAATAAAATAAAGACTTTTTTTCTTTATTAATTGTAAGAAGACAATTGAAGATTTTTTTTTTTTGAAGGAGAAGTACCCTGTTGGTTAAAGTAAGAGTGGAGGAGGTCATGGGGTAAGGTTTGTGGGCTTCTATTTATAACATAACCATTACCTCAGTGACCAAGTCTTTTACTTCTCTATCAGTTTTCAGGGTAAAATATTAAAATAGTCATTTCATGGAAAATTTCAAGAGATAATTAAAAATGTTGTGAATCACATTAAGATTCTGAATGAGTCCTATGATAAGAGATCAACTCACATTACTTCAGGGTAGAATAGATAGAACATTGACCTTGGAGTCAAAAAACCTGGGTTCCAAGTGTGATTTTTTTCAGTTACTACCTGAGTGATTTTGGTATAGGCCTTTGCTTCTCAAGATTTCAGTTTCCTTATTTCTAAAAAAGAATAGCAGAAACTATTCTACCTATCTTATAGATCTGTTGTAAATAAAAGATCCTTCTAGAATGAATTATCTGCTTAAATGTTACTCATAAATTAAAAAGAAAATAAATAAAATAAGAATAGCTTCTATTTGTTAGTAGTCAAGACTTATTGTTCCTTTGCAAAGCTAAAATTAACAGCAGGAAATCCCTTAAAATTAAATACTTTCTTAACTTTTTTGAGGAGACAATAATTTTACAATAGTATATTATATCAGAGGTTGCTGTGAACACTTGGAGGGTTTGCAAAATAATTTCCAAGATGTCTTAAATCATTATGCAAGTCTCCCTTATTTTGTCTGTCTATCTATCTATCTATCTATCTATCTATCTATCTATCTATCTATCTATCTATGTCTTTCTCCCCTATTAAATTATAAGCTTTTTTGAGAGCAGATTATATTATATCACACTATCCCCAGCACCTAACATTATAATTTGATAACTGAGTTTCAGAAAATTAATATGATTTCTTCTTTTCCTTGTTAGAAATTCAATATTATAATATTTGCAGAAAGACTGTTTTTATTGGGGGGGGGGCTTGTGAAGAGAAAAAATCACTTATCTAAAATAATGAATTGGAATATAGTACTTTAAAAAATGTGATTCCTAGAATATTCTGTGCTTTTTTCTGTCACCCTGCCATCATCATTGCCAAAGTAGGAAAAATAGAGTGGCAAACTGTATTTTTATTTACTTCATATATGCTCATGTCCAAAATAATACATTATATATTACATATATCATATATACATACATTCATTATGGAGATCTGCACCTGTGTATTTGAGTTAGGTGGTCCTTGGATAATAGACATAATCTGAGGCTATGCCCATATTTGAAGATTGTCCTCCTTGGTGAAGCCTATCTACATTGCATGTTCTGGTTTTTCTTTTGAGCCTTCAGAATCTCCTTAGTAATACTTAGTATTACTACTATGAATTTTGAAATTTATGCTGTCTGTATAATTGTTGAAATCTTAAATTCACATTATATTGCATGATTTTAAAAATAATAATCACGCATGTCTCGTGATGGCAAGGTGGGGAAAATTTTATTCAAATTTCTCTTCCTTAAATCTCAAAAACAAAAATATGTGTTGTACTTAGAATCACTAAAGCTTCATATACAAGTTAAGAAGGAGAAACACAAGGTAAAAACATCAGGAAATAATATTAAATAATTTAAATACTAAGAGCTCTCATTATCTCCACCAATTTACCCATTCCATACGAGGTATAGGCAGTATAATCTTTCAGGCTTATAATTTAGGATTATTCAGTCCTTTGCTAGTAATAATATGGTCATGGCTTTTCTGATAGACATTAATTTTACATTGTCATGAGAATGAAAAAGAAGATCAAATGGATGGGGAGAAGTGGAAGAAACAAAGAGGACAAGAGACAAAGAACAAGATAGTGCATAATCTGCTTGAGGGAAATGAGCTTTCATGCCTTTTGGGAAAAATGACTAGAAAATCAGCTGGAACAAATATTTAGTCTCTAGAATTTATTCTGAGTGAAGACCTTGGTTGTGTCCTTTTATATGCCTCAATGAGAGAAGACTGGGGGTATCCAATTAGGTGGAAATCCAAAATGCAAAGAAAGAAGGAAAAGATGAAAGGATGAGAAGAGAAATCAGAGGAAAATTATTGAGAATACAAGAAGGCTGGTTTCCAAGAATATCAAATAGTAATAATAATAATAAAACATCCATAAAGACTGAAAGAAAAATGAACAAAAATTAAAGGAGGCCAGAATAAATTGAACAAGGAGTGTACTATGAAGTAAAAAGCAACAAAATTCCACAATTTTATGATAAAATCCTGTAGAACTCTGAAACAATCATAAGAAACAAAATAAGAAATTCAAGAATGGTTTCCATTAAAATTAAAATCAAGAGAAAAATATATATTTACTTTGGGAATTAGATGTTTCAATGTGGAATTAATTTTGTTGTTGAGGCAATTGGGGTTAAGTGACTTGCCCAGGGTCACACAGCTAGGAAGTGTTAGGTGTCTAAGGTCAAATTTGAACTCAGGTCCTTCTGAGTTCAGGGCTGGTGCTCTATCCATTGTGCCACCTAGCTGCCCCAGAATTATTTTTTTTAAGAGTATAGAGTATGGAAAATATGGGAGAGAGTATATATAAAGAAATAGATCCTTTGATGGAAAGAATATCAGTTTTAGAGCACAAAAACAGAAAGGGGAAAATTACCTGAAGAGAAATAAAAAGCATAAAAAAATGCATGTATTATACACACATCAAAGTAACTGACCTTTGAAGTAGGATATGCCAAAAAAAAAATAAGGCAAACTAGTTTCATGTTAAAAATGAGAACCATCAAAAATCTTGACTAATATACTCAAGAAAACAATTTAAGACAACTTTCTAGAACTCTTGAGTACAGACAAATCAGAGATTGTTTGAATCCACAAATTGTTGTTAA
>NW_026262300.1:0-5993 GCF_016432865.1 Antechinus flavipes | reverse complement strand
GGGTAAATCCTAAACCGTGAGCCGCTCCTATCTTTCCCCCGCCCAAATCTGCTTGCCGATTCGTTCCCCTTTGTTCATATGGTCCCTTCTTCATTCACAGACTTGGTCCCGGAGGAGAAGAGCTTTTTCCAGAAGGCCAAATCCCTTTTCCCAGGTCCCCCTCATCGGGTTACTCCCTGCTCCTCAAGCAGTGATGAGCAAGTGCTGGATGTGGAGGGCCAGAACGGCATCCCGGCTGCCGCCTCAGCAAGGCAGGAGGAGGAGGTAGCGGGCCCATCCTGGGGGCCAAGTTCAGCTTTGGCGGCTCCTTCTAGTTCGCTGGAAGTTCCCCTGCTTCTGGAGGAACTATTCCCTCCTGGTTTGCCCAGGGTCCTGGAGAAAGTCATGCAGGCCTGGGCTGACAAGAGCCACAGGGACACAAGATCCGAGACATCCTCCTCCGAGATCACCTCGGAATCCTCTTCCACATGGGACCAAGGGGACGATTCTGAAGCCGAGGAAGAACAAACGCGAGTCATCTCGATCAAAAAGACCTTTGGTGATCCAAGCAGCAAGAAAGTGCATCCAGCCCCTCCCACAGAATGCACCACGTGCCAGGAAATGCCCCACGAGCCCTCCTTCAATTGGCCCCTAGCAAAAGATGCTCAAGGCCAACAAGAGAGCCCAGCCTCTTCCCCCGCCAAAGGCAGGCAAGGGCTCTGGAAAAGGAGAGGCAAAGTCCAGCCAGCCTTGGATGCCAAGTCTAAAACAACTCCGAGGACGGACCGCGAGCAATCCTCTTCAAGCGCCCAGAGACAAGGCCCAGAGACAAACCGAGGTTGCTTTCGGGGCTTTTGGAGAAGTTTATTCTCTGGCCACACAAGAAGTAAGAACATTGCCTGATCAAATATTTTGAGCATTCAAAATGCTCTGTTTTTTTTTTTTAAATTATTATCAGTATGGCAGTACTTAAACAGTAAGAACATTGCCACACCAGAAGAAATAAGTAAATTGCCTGATCAGATATTTTGAGCATTCAAAATGCTCTGTTTTTTTTGTTTTTGTTTTTTTTTTTTAAATCTGTATGGCATTCCTTCAACAGCAAAAATATTGCCCCGCATGAAGAAATTACACAGAGTGATACCATCGGCAAATTAAGATATCAAAGAATAGAGGATTGATCAGACTGATGGATAGGGGAAATATTTCCCTCACTTTTCTGTTTTCCTTCTAATTTTTGGTGCATTGGTTTTATCTGTCAAAACTTTACCCCTTGTTATAAAGCAATTTTTTTCTGTCTTGGTAAATGCTGATCCATGCTGGCATTTTTTTCAGAAAGACCACCAATTTTGCCTGCCCTTCTGGCAGATGTCCATTTTCTTGCCAGCACTTATATCTTACCATAATAATTAAAAAAAAAAAAAAAAAACTTATCAAAGTAAATATCACTTTATCCACAATAAACAGAACCTAATCAATCCCTAAATTTTTAGCTATCAAAAGAGCTGCTATAAATATTTTTGTACTGAGAGATCCTTTTCTAGACTTAAAGTGTTATTGCTGGGTCAGAGAGGATTCAGGTTTGATATCCCTTTGGTTATTGTTCCAAATTGCTCTCCAGAAAGGTTGATTCCCAAGTCTTGGGACGGTAGTTGTATGTATTGAGCCTGGAAGCTCTGGCAATTCCTCAGGGATGAGCATACCCCCACCCCAACCTTGGGTGATACTGTAAAGGGCGCACTCTCACTCCAAGCCTGGGAATTGAGTGGGCACCTGGGAACTGATCCAGTTGACCATTCCTTTTACCCTGGCATTTGAAGATTGAAGTCAGGGAGAGTAATGGCCCAATTCAAGCCCGGAAATCTATTTAGTTCTGGATTTGGGTCATTCCTACTGTGGTGGATAATACTATACCAGAGCAACAGTGAAGAGAAGAGCAGAGTAGTTAGATGCCAGCAGCAGACTGGCATGGGAAAATAGAATGTCTCTGGTAATGACTCTGGATGGGCTATCGGCAGAGAAAGGGAGAGTCTATGTGATGATTGGTGCTGCTTATTGCACTTTCATTCCAAATGCTCCCAATGGTTCAGTGAACAAAGCCCTGGAAGAATTCCCTCCCACTATTGTCATTAGAGTGAACCAAGATTCCTGGATGCACACTTGGTTAACACGAGAGTGGGCTAAAGAAACGGGTCTGTGTGAGGACTTGGGGAGTCGTTCAGTCCAATCCCTGAAATCCCACAGCCTCAAATTCCACAGTGTATAGAAAATATATCTTTTGGAAAAATTAGTGAAAGGAGTTATGATGGTGAAAAGCAAATAGAAAAAAGAGCAGAGAAGGATTAGACTAGAAATGAGAAAGTTTCAGCATGTTAGAATGAAAAGAGCATGGCTTGGAAAAAAGAATTGGAAAGTGTGGGAATTCTGGAAACAGAATAATCGCTGGCTGCTTTTAAGTCCTGGCAGCAAACAGCTATCTCCCAATAATAGGTTTTTTACCCTTTTCTGATTCACAGAGGAAAGAGGAAAGATTTGGGTGGGTTGGGAAAAAAATCAAAAGGTAATTGTTTCTTTCTGAAAATGTAGAAATGAGATTTGGCCTGTAACTAAAAGTTTATTTTAAAAAATGTTTAAAACTAGCTAAGACTGACAAACACTGTGTATAGAAAAGTGGGGGTGAGTTAAAAAACAAACAAATAAAGATTATCTCCATTCAGGTTTTCACTGTAAAAGCCTAGAGACCTGAAAGGATGAATATTTGTAGAGGTGAAAGAGAAAAAAGAAAGCAGTTGGCAATCAAAGAAGGTAGACAAGAAACAAAGGGAGCAATCAGGATCTTTTTCTGGAATTCCTACTCAATTGTAAATTTATTAAGTTTCTTAAAACCATCTTTGAGTAAGATTATCATCCCTAAGAAAATAACTTGTTTAGTTACATAGGTCATAATGCATGAAGGAGTTTTCTGATAAACTACAACTTTGTTAAGTAGGAACAGTTTCTAATGATTGGCTTTCACACTAGGAATGTTGACCTTAAGGCCATCACCTTAGATATCACAATGAGTTGTGCATTTTATGTGATGAATCTCTTATTATTACAATGATATAAGGCAATCACTATTGTGTGCAAAAATTTTGAATTTGTTTATTTTAGGCATAACACCTTAGAAATTTGTTTACAAATATTGAAAAATTACTACTGGAAATTTAAATCTGTGTTTAAGCAAAGGTTTCCCTGATAGCTTACTGAACCTAAAGAGGTCATGTTTGGGTGAGGTGTTCTTTTGATTTTTGTTATGCAATTTGTAAGTTTTGTTTTCTGAAATTATGATTTCAATACAAAATTAATATAACTAACATGTATCAGATTATAAACTTGATATAGAATGTGAAATTTCAATACAAGAAAAAATATAGATGACAGTTTGGTTATCACTTCTGAAATGTTTTTTTGATAAAAATAAGAGATTGAAAATTGTATGATTTCATGGTTTTACTTTGAATCAGTTGGGCGTATAAGATGCCCTGGGTTGGGCCCTTCCTGCCCTTTTTACAGAATATGGGGATAGTCTCTAAGAACACAGCCTCTGCCTTAGAGCCCCTGCTGGTTAAATGAAATTCCTTTAGTGTTAATTTGTCCTGTTGCTTAAAAGAATGTCTCATGTTATCACAGAGTGAATAATTGAATATTTGCTTTTTACTTGTCATGTTTATTATGTCTGTTTTATGACAAAAGTCATTTGTGATGCCGTATTAAGGATTCTTCTACTTAGGAATGGACGAAACTTTGAAGAGGTTTTTGTTAGGACTGCAAATGATTACTTCCAACAAGGTCTCCATTTGTCTTCAGAAAAATGTTTAATATTTATTAAGTGCATGCATAATGGTTTCTTTGTTTAATGAATATAACAAAATTTAGGACCCACACTTAACACCATATACCAAGATAAGATCAAAATGGGTCTATGACCTAGGCATAAAGAACGAGATTATAAATAAATGAGAGGAACATAGAATAGTTTATCTCTCAGACTTGTGGAGGAGAAAGAAATTTGTGACCAAAGATGAACTAGAGACCATTACTGATCACAAAATAGAAAATTTCGATTACATCAAATTAAAAAGCCTTTGTACAAATAAAACTAATGCAAACAAGATTAGAAGGGAAGCAACAAACTGGGAAAACATTTTCACAGTTAAAGGTTCTGATAAAGGCCTCATTTCCAAAATATATAGAGAACTGACTCAAATTTATAAGAAATCAAGCCATTCTCCAATTGATAAATGGTCAAAGGATATGAACAGACAATTTTCAGAGGATGAAATTGAAACTATTACCACTCATATGAAAGAGTGTTCCAAATCATTATTGATCAGAGAAATGCAATAAGACAACTCTGAGATACCACTACACACCTGTCAGATTGGCTAAGATGACAGGAAAAAATAATGATGAATGTTGGAGGGGATGCGGGAAAACTGGGACACTAATGCATTGTTGGTGGAGTTGTGAACGAATCCAACCATTCTGGAGAGCAATCTGGAATTATGCCCAAAAAATTATCAAATTGTGCATACCCTTTGATCCAGCAGTGTTTCTATTGGCTTATATCCCAAAGAAATACTAAAGAAGGGAAAGGGACCTGTATGTGCCAAAATGTTTGTAGCAGCTGTTTGTAGTGGCCAGAAACTGGAAAATGAATGGATGCCCATCAATTGGAGAATGGCTGGGTTAAATTGTGGTATATGAATGTTATGGAATATTATTGTTCTGTAAGAAATGACCAGCAGGATGAATACAGAGAGGACTGGCTAGACTTACATGAACTGATGCTAAGTGAAATGAGCAGAACCAGGAGATCATTATACACTTCGACAACGATATTGTATGAGGACATATTTTGATGGAAGTGGATTTCTTTGACAAAGAGACCTGAGTTTCAATTGATAAATGACGGACAAAAGCAGCTATACCCAAAGAAAGAACACTGGGAAACGAATGTGAACTATCTGCATTTTTGTTTTTCTTCCCGGATTATTTATACCTCTGAATCCAATTCTCCCTATGCAACAAGAGAACTGTTCGGTTCTGCAAACATATATTGTATCTAGGATATACTGCAGCATATCCAACATATAAAGGACTGCTTGCCATCTAGGGGAGGGGGTGGAGGGAGGGGAAAAAAAAATTGGAACAGAAACGAGTGTCAATATAAAGTAATTATTAAATAAAAAATTAAAAAAAAATACTTCAAAATAAAATTGATCTGTAGCTTTCTTGAAGTATAGAGAAGAGAATGTTAACCTCATATTCCTGCTCTTAGTTTTGATTGTAGTACATGTGTTAGACGTGTAAGGTTTTTTGTATATTAACCTGAAGCCTCTGACTAGTGAAAATTGTTATTGAGATGAAATCTCTTGGGACTGTAATTAATAATCTATTGAGTTTTGAAGTTGGGAATTATTCAATCAGCAACGCATCACTTGAGGAAAACGTGATCCTGAACTGTTACAGGTGGAGATCTGTATCTGGACAAGAGTTGGTAGGACAACCTTGGCCTCCACTCAAGGTGGGCTCCTTCTGACTCAGCTTCCCAGTTGTGTTTCTTTGAATAAGAACCCACCTGATTTTTCCTGAATCTGGCTATATTAGGGACTGACTGATTATCAAACTGGTTATCATGACTGGTTATCAAACTGAGGTAAGGATGTTTTATCCTGTATTGTGTATGTTCCCAGGCTGAGGTCTGATGAAGAATATTTGATGGTATTATAATTATGCTCTTGTTTTTTCTTCTGATAGCAAATTTCTATAATCAGAGCAATGGGTCCATAGAAGCCATGAACACAATTCAATTATGTAGTATCTTACTGTTTTCCATCTGACTATATGAGACCATTATATGCTAAATTATTAGGTGAATGAATATTTGGTCTAGTCCTATTTACTAGATATTTATTCTATATGAAATAAGGTCCTTAAATGTTTCCAAAATAAGGTAAAAACAATTAACA
>NW_026262299.1:0-5991 GCF_016432865.1 Antechinus flavipes | reverse complement strand
TGCAGCATATCCAACATATAAAGGACTGCTTGCCATCTAGGGGAGGGGTGGAGGGAGGGGAAAAAAAAATTGGAACAGAAACGAGTGTCAATATAAAGTAATTATTAAATAAAAAATTAAAAAAAAATACTTCAAAATAAAATTGATCTGTAGCTTTCTTGAAGTATAGAGAAGAGAATGTTAACCTCATATTCCTGCTCTTAGTTTTGATTGTAGTACATGTGTTAGACGTGTAAGGTTTTTTGTATATTAACCTGAAGCCTCTGACTAGTGAAAATTGTTATTGAGATGAAATCTCTTGGGACTGTAATTAATAATCTATTGAGTTTTGAAGTTGGGAATTATTCAATCAGCAACGCATCACTTGAGGAAAACGTGATCCTGAACTGTTACAGGTGGAGATCTGTATCTGGACAAGAGTTGGTAGGACAACCTTGGCCTCCACTCAAGGTGGGCTCCTTCTGACTCAGCTTCCCAGTTGTGTTTCTTTGAATAAGAACCCACCTGATTTTTCCTGAATCTGGCTATATTAGGGACTGACTGATTATCAAACTGGTTATCATGACTGGTTATCAAACTGAGGTAAGGATGTTTTATCCTGTATTGTGTATGTTCCCAGGCTGAGGTCTGATGAAGAATATTTGATGGTATTATAATTATGCTCTTGTTTTTTCTTCTGATAGCAAATTTCTATAATCAGAGCAATGGGTCCATAGAAGCCATGAACACAATTCAATTATGTAGTATCTTACTGTTTTCCATCTGACTATATGAGACCATTATATGCTAAATTATTAGGTGAATGAATATTTGGTCTAGTCCTATTTACTAGATATTTATTCTATATGAAATAAGGTCCTTAAATGTTTCCAAAATAAGGTAAAAACAATTAACACAATAGTCTGTGAAGCAATATTTGCTTAAATATTTTTGTGCCTCTTTTACCAAACTATTAACTATTTTCACAATTGTCTTGTGTGGCTTTATTTTCCCATTTTGACATTCTTATTTGACTTTAAAATCATTTTGCTCTTTTTTATCTATTTAAATTTTATAGAAATTCTTTTTTGATTTATCCAATCTGAATATTGTTGAGGCTATGGTTGTAAGTGGTTTCAAGTTGCTGTCTTCTTCTGTGTTTGTATATTAAGCTTTACTTTCATGAAAGTAAATTTTTATGGTCTTTGGTCTTAGTGGAGGAGTAATGAAATAGGGGACCCAAGAGGCTGATCAAAGATGGAGGCTGGTCAAAGATGGAGTCTGTTTATTTCAAGTCCTTTCAAGCCCTTCATACCTTAGTACAATTACATCATCACATCACACTGTGCAAGTGTTAACTATTAGCACCCTGCTATTGATATGTAAATATCTCTTTATTATATGTATCCCTTGCTTCAAGTAGAACACTGGTGGTCATGGCCTCCTTGACTTCTCAGGAAGGGTAAGACACACCAAAGGGGAATGGGGAGCTGAACCATTGTCAGCAGCCTCCCTCTAGGCTGAAGGGTCTTATACCTTACCCAGAGTTCCCCCACTATCTGCAGGCCTCTATAATTATCTGCTTGTTTGATCATTTTGCTTGACTGTTTCTTGATTTCCGACTTTATTTTAGGGTTTGGTTATGATGATCCTTGGGTTTTATGAGTTGATCGAACTTCAGGTTTTTATGTCCTACTCCTTTCACAAGTGGCAAGATGTTTCAGGATCTTTGCCACAAAAACCTGGAGTATGGAGAGTTGGATACAAGTAAAACAATGGAATTAAATCTCCAGAATGAGATGATTTGGGATGTGGTTTTGTCATTTTCTTTCTTGCATGTACTCTTTTACTTATTAAGTTAGACTCCCTGCTCCCTCATAATTGCAATTGCTCCTCTTCCCCCCAGAATTGCAAACCAGAACAGAGAAATGAATAATGTACTTGGCAAATCATACTTAGCCTTGTGCCTTGTGCTAGCAGAAGGGTTTTCTTGAAACCTCTTACTAACAAGGTATTCTGTCTCCTTAATATTTTAGAGTATAGATACTGCTTCTATTGTCACTAAGTTCAGTGTCCATAGCTGATGCCACTTCTGTCACATCCACCATACTCCAAAAAAGTGCTAACTCCATATTTGTAGAGGGATCTTTTTGTCCTCCTCGGCAGCTCAGAGCTAGGAAAAATGATTGTGTGGGTTATTCCACTCAGAATCTAGTTGGAACTTTTCAAAGTAATTTAGAGGAGTGTGTTGGGAGAGCCTGGAAAAAAAAGTGCTCATTTGAATTAACCATCTTAGTCTTCAAATGATATCTAATTTAGAAGGGAAACAATAAACTGGGAAAACATTTTAATAGTCAAAGATTCTAATAAAGGCCACATTTCCAAATATATATAGAAAATTGACTCTAATTTGTAAGAAATCAAACCATTCTCCAACTGATAAATGGTCAAAGGATATGAACAGACAATTTTCAGATGAAGAAAATGAAACTATTTCTAGCCATCTGAAAAGGTACTCCAAGTCATTATTAATCAGACAAATGCAAATTGAGACAACTCTGAGATACCACTACACACCTCAGGTTGGCTAGGATGACAGGAAAAAAATAATGCTGAATGTTGGAGGGGATATGAGAAAACTAGGACACTGATGCATTGTTGGTGGAATTGTGAACACATCCATTCTGGATGAGCAATTGAGCAATTTGTAACTACGCTCAAAAAGTTATCAAACTATGCATACCCTTTGATCCAGCAGTGTTACTACTGGGCTTATATCCCAAAGAGATATTAAAGAAGGGAAAGGGACCTGTATATGTAAAAATGTTTGTGGCAGCCCTCTTTGTAGTGGATCCCCATCAATTGGAGGATGGCTGAATAAATTGTGGTATATGAATGTTATGGAATATTATTATTCTGCAAGGAATGACCAGCAGGAGGATTTCAGAAAGGCCTAGAGAGATTTACATGAACTGATGCTGAGTGAAATGAGCAGGGCCAAGAGATCATTATGTACTTCAACAAGAATACTATATGATGATCAATTCTGATGGACGTGGCCTCTCTTCAACAATGTGACAAACCAAATCAGTTCCATTTGTTCAGTAATGAATAGAACCAGCTACACCCAGCGAACCCTGGGAAATGAGTGTGAACTACTACATAGCATCTCCAATCCCTCTGGTTTTGTCTGCTTGCATTTTTTATTTCCTTCTCAGGTTAATTTTACATTATTTCAAAGTCTGATTCTTCTTGTGCAGCAAAATAACTGTATGGACATGTATACATATATTATATTTAATATATACTTTAACATATTTAACATGTATTGGTCTACTTGCCATTTGAGGGAGGAGATGGGAGGAAGGAGGGGAAAAGTTGGAACAGAAGGTTTTACAAGAGTCAATGCTGAAAAATTACCCCTGCATGTATCTTGTAAAAAAAAAAAAAAAAAAACTATAATTAAAAAAAAGAGAAATAGAAAAAAAAAATCTAATTTGATTTTCATAATAAGCCTGTGAAATAGTTGATATTGTTATCTAGCAACAGTTGAGGAAGCTGAGGCAAAGGAGCAATTTTGTAGTTTATGGAGCTATGAACTATCTGAGTACAGATATGACCCCAATAATTCATCACTCTAGGGCTAATTCTCTGCCCTATTTGCCTGCAGTAGTTGAATTAGAGCTAAAATAGATCTTAATGTCTTTTTTTGTTGGTCCTACAACTAGTTAGGTGTCTGAGTTGACATTTAAATTGAGATGTGTATTGTTTATTATGATATTGCTATTTAAACTGTTTTTTTTTAATAATTTTTGATCCTATCCCCTGTGGCCCAAAGAAAAAATAAAAAAGTTAATGAATCTTGGCTTTAGTCTAAATAAATTCAGAAATCAAGGGCAGCAGATTTATTACAAGTATCTGTCATTTTACTATTTTTACTGCTATGCTGGGTTCTCATATGCAGTGCATATGCAGTAACAAAAAGATTACTGGAGTATATCAGATCTGTTCTGTGCCTTTAGACAACTCAATTAAATTTTCTTAAACTTATTTTTCTTATGTATAAAATTAAAATAACAGTGACTACCCTACCTAACATGCAGGGTTGTTCTGAAGATCTCCAAAATTGTGAAAAATCTTTTGAAAAGTACTTCATGATTTGGGATTTTTATATTAGTGAGCACAGATAAAGTTGTAGTTGTTTTGTTGTTGTC
Organism: Antechinus flavipes; assembly: GCF_016432865.1. Taxonomy (NCBI): domain Eukaryota; kingdom Metazoa; phylum Chordata; class Mammalia; order Dasyuromorphia; family Dasyuridae; genus Antechinus; species Antechinus flavipes. Next base: position 1,798 of record NW_026262299.1, on the reverse strand, counting down.
ATCTTTATTGTTTGTTTGACAGAGAAAGTCTTAGTATCTGAATTGAAACTATTTCTATTGATAGATTTTAAGAGTTTCTGCCTTTCCACTATTTATGTGCATATGATTCTATTCCTGGATTGACAGGTGCATGCTAAGCATCTGGTGTTGGTGGATGTTTTTAGGAAACAGAATTCCTCTAGACATTTTTTCAATTAAACATATCACCAAAGCATAACAAAATAACTCCCTACACATAAAATCATTCCTACATCATTATATGTTCATTTATTATGAAGAAGCCTTTACACCATACTTCACATGAAAAGAGAAAAAAAAATCCACTCTCTTTCATCACCAGTCAGTTTGAAGTTAAGAAATATTGCTCCCTATAAATCATTTCCATCCAAGAGTCATTAAAATGGTATAATGGGTCAACTGTTAATTTTTCTTTGATGGCATAATTTAGTGCTATCAAAACACCCTGTGGAACTCAGCAGGGTTGGGGATTAAGCAGCCGATGAGCTGCCACTGCACACTGCTTCCTCAGTTTCAACCTAGTCCAGGAATAGTGTTACAACCAGTGCTCTTTTAAAGTGAGAGAAGAATTCTTTATCCTTGATTCTCATGAGAAGTGGATATTCTTATTGGTATGACACACAACCTAGCACATAACAAAGAAACAATAGCAAGCTTTATATTGTTAATTTGGTCCCTCACCTCTCCATTCAAGGTTCAGGCTAGTCAGATTTACAATCATAGTTAAAATTGGCCAGATTTACAATCATCTATATTCACTATTCCATGTCAAAAGTCTTGTGTCCTGTCATTGACCCTAGCCATTTTGGACTGGTTTAGTTCTGGGCCCCTTTGTCAGGAACTTTGTTGTTTAGCCTGCACCTTCACTTACTGGTGATTGGTTGCAGATATCTTAACAAGATATTTCACCCATCCCTTCTTCCTGTTTTGACAATATCTGTGAAAACCTAACTTCTCATAATCACATATAGAAAAGCAGATTAGATACTTATGATGACCAGTAATTTTTATTTTATTTTTAGTAACAGAAGAGCTCAGAATCTCATCCCGAAAAATACTAATAGAAGCACTGAAAAATGATGTTGCTATTTGGTTATTTGGAGATATGTGCCTAGTCTTAATTTTTCTACTGAAAGAAGAACATTACTGTTAGTCTGCTATAGAAATTAGAATTTTACAGTGAGAAAAATGAAGGGGAAACAGCCAAAAAGGCAACATTACTGGGAGAGTTTGAGGTCATAGCCTATTGAAAAGCTTAGCCTCAGTAAGGAAGAAGACCACTTTTTTTCTGAGATCAAGGGAAAGGAAGAGGGATCAAGAGAAAGGAAAAGAGAACAAATCAGTGACAATAGAGAGAACCATAGAGAAACAGAGAGAGAGCAGACAAGAGAAAGCAAAGTATTAAATCAGTAACAAAAAAGGGGATGGGTTCAAACTTAAAGTTTAAAAAAGAAAGAAGAGGATGCATAGAAGAACTGTTGTTGAATATATTATACAGAGACAGAGATTAATAAATGATTGCTACACAGCTCTGAAAACCATGTAGATTAGGTAACATGAATTTTTATTGAAATGTATTACCATAATTCCATGATTTCATCTAACAAATATCTGTCACTTGTTCCTCTCTATCTGTCAAGGCCAGAATTAATGGTGAAGATTTAAAAGAGTTTATATGCAGGCAAGGGCATTAACTCTTAGAAATAGGAGCAGAGAGAAGAAATAGTAAGGGGTCCAAAGTGCAAAGACAGTATTTAGTGGTCATATGACTAATAGGATG
>NW_026262298.1:0-6983 GCF_016432865.1 Antechinus flavipes | reverse complement strand
GTTTTGACAATATCTGTGAAAACCTAACTTCTCATAATCACATATAGAAAAGCAGATTAGATACTTATGATGACCAGTAATTTTTATTTTATTTTTAGTAACAGAAGAGCTCAGAATCTCATCCCGAAAAATACTAATAGAAGCACTGAAAAATGATGTTGCTATTTGGTTATTTGGAGATATGTGCCTAGTCTTAATTTTTCTACTGAAAGAAGAACATTACTGTTAGTCTGCTATAGAAATTAGAATTTTACAGTGAGAAAAATGAAGGGGAAACAGCCAAAAAGGCAACATTACTGGGAGAGTTTGAGGTCATAGCCTATTGAAAAGCTTAGCCTCAGTAAGGAAGAAGACCACTTTTTTTCTGAGATCAAGGGAAAGGAAGAGGGATCAAGAGAAAGGAAAAGAGAACAAATCAGTGACAATAGAGAGAACCATAGAGAAACAGAGAGAGAGCAGACAAGAGAAAGCAAAGTATTAAATCAGTAACAAAAAAGGGGATGGGTTCAAACTTAAAGTTTAAAAAAGAAAGAAGAGGATGCATAGAAGAACTGTTGTTGAATATATTATACAGAGACAGAGATTAATAAATGATTGCTACACAGCTCTGAAAACCATGTAGATTAGGTAACATGAATTTTTATTGAAATGTATTACCATAATTCCATGATTTCATCTAACAAATATCTGTCACTTGTTCCTCTCTATCTGTCAAGGCCAGAATTAATGGTGAAGATTTAAAAGAGTTTATATGCAGGCAAGGGCATTAACTCTTAGAAATAGGAGCAGAGAGAAGAAATAGTAAGGGGTCCAAAGTGCAAAGACAGTATTTAGTGGTCATATGACTAATAGGATGGAAGACTAGACATAACATTCATATACCACAATTTACCCAGCCATTCTCCAATTGATGGGCATCCATTCATTTTCCAGTTTCTAGCCACTACAAACAGGGCTGCTACAAACATTTTGGCACATACAGGTCCCTTTCCCTTCTTTAGTATTTCTTTGGGATATAAGCCCAATAGAAACACTGCTGGATCAAAGGATATGCACATTTTGATAATTTTTTGGGCATAATTCCAGATTGCTCTCCAGAATGGTTGGATTCATTCACAACTCCACCAACAATGCATTAGTGTCCCAGTTTTCCCGCATCCCCTCCAACATTCATCATTATTTTTTCCTGTCATCTTAGCCAATCTGACAGGTGTGTAGTGGTATCTCAGAGTTGTCTTAATTTGCATTTCTCTGATCAATAATGATTTGGAACACTCTTTCATATGAGTGGTAATAGTTTCAATCTCATCCTCTGAAAATTGTCTGTTCATATCCTTTGACCATTTATCAATTGGAGAATGGCTTGATTTCTTATAAATTTGAGTCAGTTCTCTATATATTTTGGAAATGAGGCCTTTATCAGAACCTTTAACTGTGAAAATGTTTTCCCAGTTTGTTGCTTCCCTTCTAATCTTGTTTGCATTAGTTTTATTTGTACAAAGGCTTTTTAATTTGATGTAATCGAAATTTTCTATTCTGTGATCAGTAATGGTCTCTAGTTCATCTTTGGTCACAAATTTCTTTCTCCTCCACAAGTCTGAGAGATAAACTATTCTATGTTCCTCTAATTTATTTATAATCTCGTTCTTTATGCCTAGGTCATAGACCCATTTTGATCTTATCTTGGTATATGGTGTTAAGTGTGGGTCCATGCCTAATTTCTGCCATACTAATTTCCAATTATCCCAGCAGTTTTTATCAAATAATGAATTCTTTTCCCAGAAGTTAGGGGCTTTGGGTTTGTCAAACACTAGATTGCTATAATTGACTATTCTGTCTTGTGAGCCTAGCCTTTTCCACTGATCCACTAATCTATTTCTTAGCCAATACCAAATGGTTTTGGTGACTGCTGCTTTATAATATAATTTTAGATCAGGTACAGCTAGGCCACCTTCATTTGATTTTTTTTTTCATTAATTCCCTTGAGATTCTCGACTTTTTATTGTTCCATATGAATTTTGTTGTTATTTTTTCTAGATCAATAAAATATTTTCTTGGAAGTCTGATTGGTATAGCACTAAATAAATAGATTAGTTTAGGGAGTATTGTCATCTTTATTATGTTCGCTCGGCCGATCCAAGAGCACTTAATATTTTTCCAATTATTTAAGTCTGACTTTATTTGTGTGGAGACTTTTTTATAATTTTGCTCATATAATTCCTGACTTTCCTTTGGTAGATAGATTCCCAAATATTTTATGGTATCAACAGTTATTCTGAATGGAATTTCTCTTTGTATCTCTTGCTGTTGGGTTTTGTTGGTGATGTATAAAAATGCTGAGGATTTATGGGGATTTATTTTGTAGCCAGCTACTTTGCTAAAATTATGAATTATTTCCAATAGCTTTTTGGTAGAATCTCTGGGGTTCTCTAGGTATACCATCATATATCTGCAAAGAGTGATAGTTTGGTTTCCTCATTGCCTACTCTAATTCCTTTTATATCTTCTCGACTCTTATTGCCGAGGCTAGTGTTTCTAATACGATATTAAATAATAATGGTGATAGTGGGCAACCTTGCTTCACTCCAGATCTTACTGGGAAAGGTTCCAGTTTTTCCCCATTGCATATGATGCTTACTGATGGTTTTAAATATATGCTCCTGACTATTTTAAGGAAAAGTCCATTTATTCCTATGCTCTCAAGTGTTTTTATTAGGAATGGATGTTGGATTTTATCAAATGCTTTTTCTGCATCTATTGAGATGATCATGTGGTTTTTGTTTGTTTGGTTATTGATATAGTCAATTATGCTAATAGTTTTCCTAATATTGAACCAGCCCTGCATTCCTGGTATAAATCCTACTTGGTCATAGTGTATTATCCTGGTGACAATTTTCTGTAATCTTTTTGCTAATATTTTATTTAAGATTTTAGCATCAATATTCATTAGGGAGATTGGTCTATAATTTTCTTTCTCTGTTTTCAGCCTACCTGGTTTAGGTATCAGTACCATATCTGTGTCATAAAAGGAGTTTGGTAGGACTCCTTCAATCCCTATTTTTTCAAATAGTTTATATAACATTGGAGTTAATTGTTCTTTAAATGTTTGGTAGAATTCACATGTAAATCCATCTGGTCCTGGGGATTTTTTCTTAGGGAGTTGATTGATAGTTTGTTCTATTTCTTTTTCTGAGATGGGACTGTTTAGGATATTTACTTCTTCCTCTGTTAGTTTGGGCAAGCTGTATTTTTGGAGGTATTTTTCTATTTCATTTAAGTTGTCGAATTTATTGGCATAAAGTTGGGCAAAGTAACTCCTAATTATTGCTCTAATTTCCTCTTTTAGTGGTGAGTTCTCCCTTTTCATTTTTAAGACTAACAATTTGATTTTCCTCTTTCCTTTTTTTAATCAGATTTACTAAGGGTTTGTCTATTTTGTTGGTTTTTTCATAGAACCAACTCTTAGTTTTATTAATCAATTCAATAGTTTTTTTTACTTTCAATTTTATTGATCTCACCTTTTACTTTTAGAATTTCAAGTTTAGTGTTTGACTGGGGGTTTTTAATTTGTTCCTTTTCTAGCATTTTTAATTGCAAACCCAATTCATTGACCTTCTCTTTCTCTATTTTATACAAATAGGCCTCTAGAGATATGAAATTTCCCCTTATTACCGCTTTGGCTGCATCCCATACATTTTGGTATGATGTCTCATTATTATCGTTTTCTTGGGTGAAGTTATTAATTATGTCTATGATTTGCTGTTTTACCCAATCATTCTTTAGTATGAGATTATTTAGTTTCCAATTATTTTTTGGTCTACTTCCCCCTGCATTTTTGTTGAATGTAATTTTCATTGCATCGTGGTCTGAAAAGGATGCATTTACTATTTCTGCCTTACTACATTTGAGTTTGAGGTTTTTATGTCCTAATATATGGTCAATTTTTGTATAGGTTCCATGAACTGCTGAAAAGAAAGTGTATTCCTTTCTGTCTCCATTACATTTTCTCCAGAGATCTATCATATCTAGCTTTTCTAGTATTCTGTTTACCTCTTTGACTTCTTTCTTATTTATTTTCTGGTTTGATTTATCTAATTCTGAGAGTGCAAGGTTAAGATCTCCCACTATTATAGTTTTACTGTCTATTTCTTCTTGCAGCTCTCTTAGTTTCTCTTTTAAGAATTTAGATGCTACCCCACTTGGTGCATATATGTTTAATATAGATAGTGCTTCATTATCCATGCTACCCTTTAGCAAGATATAGTGTCCTTCCTTATCTCTTTTAATTAGGTCAATTTTTGCTTTAGCTTGATCTGAGATCAGGATGGCTACCCCTGCTTTTTTGACTTCACCTGAAGCATAGTAGATTTTGCTCCAACCTTTTACCTTTAACCTGCATGTATCTCCCCGCTTCAGGTGTGTTTCCTGTAAACAACATATTGTAGGATTCTGGCTTTTAATCCATTCTGCTAACCGCTTCCTCTTTATGGGGGAGTTTACCCCGTTCACATTTATGGTTAGAATGACCAATTCTGTATTACTTGCCATCTTGTTAACCCCGGTTTATGCTTTCCTCCCTTCTTTCCCCTTTCCCCCCTTCCAAGTATTAAGCTTGTGAGCACCCCTTGCTTCTCACAGCCCTCCCTTTTTAGTGTCCCTCCCCCCGCCTTAGAGTTCCTCCCCCTATCTTACCCCTTTCCCTCCCAGTTCCCGTATTCCCTTCCGCTTAGCTTATTCCTTCCCTTTCCACTTTTCCCTTCTCACTTTTCAATGAGATGGGAGAAGTTTCACCATAGATTGAATATGTCTTAAGATTTTTCACTTAAAGCCAATTCTGAAGGCAGTAAGATACCCACTATATTCATCCCCCTCCATTCTTTCTCTCAGATATAATAGGTTTCCTATGCCTCTTCATGAGATGTACTACCCCCACTTTAACCTTTTTCTGGTACAATGTCCTTTCCACATCAATTTCTAGAACAAGGTATACATGTATTCTTTATACATCTATATAGTCAAAATATAGTTCCCAAGATTAATCTTTACCTTTTTAGATTTCTCTTGAGTTCTATATTTGTAGATCAAACTTTTTGTTAAGTTCTGGTTTTTTCATCAGAAATAGATGAAATTCGCTTACTTCGTTGAATGTCCATCTTCTTCCCTGGAAAAAGATGCTCATTCTCGCTGGGTAAGTTATTTTTGGTTGCATACCAAGTTCCTTAGCCTTTTGGAATATCATATTCCAGGCCCTTCGATCTTTTAATGTGGATGCTGCCAGATCCTGGGTGATCCTTATTGTGGCTCCTTGATACTTGAATTGGGTTTTTCTAGCCGCTTGCAATATTTTTTCTTTCATCTGAGGGTTCTGGCATTTGGCCACTATATTCCTTGGTGTTTTGATTTTAGGATCCCTTTCAGTGGGTGATCGATGAATCCTTTCAATGTTTATTTTTTCCTCTGTTCCTATGACTTCTGGGCAGTTCTCTTTGATAATTTCCTGGAAGACAGTGTCCAGGCTCTTTTTTTCATCATGTTTTTCTGGGAGTCCAATGATTCTCAGATTGTCTCTCCTGGATCTGTTTTCCAGGTCTGTTGTCTTCCCCAGAAGGTATTTCACATTTTTCTCCATTGTTTGATTTTTTTGGATTTGCTTGACTGATTCTTCTTGTCTCCTCGAGTCATTCAATTCCACTTGTTCAATTCTGATTTTCAGTGAAGTATTCTCTTCACTCACTTTTTTAAAATCTTTCTCTAATTGTCCAATTGAGTTCTTTTGTTCTGTGGAATTTTTTTCCATTTCGCCAATTTTGTTTTTTAGAGAGCTGTTTTCTGTTTCCAGTTCACTAATCCTATTTTTCAAGGATTTTACTTCTTTATCCACTCTCTCTTTAACTGACTTCTCCAGGCTCTTTTGCCAAGCCTCCTCTCTCCTTTTCCCAAGCTCCTTCTCTTTTTGCCAAGCCTCACTCTGCTTTCCCCATTTTTCTTCTAGCTCCCTTGTGAGAGCCTTTTTAATCACTTCTATGAGGTTCATCTGTGCTGAGGAACAGACGATCTCCTCCTTTGGGGAATCACCTGGGGACTGCCTGTTTTTAGTCTCCTCAGGATTTAGAGTCTGCTCTCTATCTGTAGAAGCTGTCAAGGGTTAAAGTCCTCTTCAGCTTCTTGCTCATTCTGTCTATTAATCAGAGACAAACTACCAAAGAAAAACAGAAAAAACTGGAGTCTTTCTTTGGGGGGGGGGGGCTGGGTGTGTTATCGAGCTTCCTCTACAGACTGCAGGGGGCAGCAGTGAGGCACTAGCAGGACTGTGCTGCGCCTGTGCTCTGAGATCCCAAAGCGTGCTGAGTCACTGAGGGGGGGGAAGGGGGGGCGGCCAGGTCCTGAGAGACTCCAGCTGTTTGCGGTTGTGTTCTTCAGCCCCGGTGTTTTTAGCTTCTCTGCTGGGCTGTTGACTTGCTGCAGGTTCCAAACCTGTAGCGAAGCTCTCCCCGCAGAGACGCTACATCACTCACGATCACTCCCCACCCCTCTCACAGCTCTGCTCCCGTGCTCTCACTGCCGCTGCCCTCAGCCTGCGCCCGATCTAAAACCGCCCCAGCCCTCCAGTAAAGACAGACCTTTCTTGGCGGATCTCAAGGATGGCTTCTCTTGGTAACTATTTGTGGGTTTTTTTCAGTCAAGCATTGATTCAGAGGCTTGTAATGAAGTGGATAGTGAGAGAAAGCGCGGAGCTTATGCAACTGTGAGCCTCCTCTCCGCCATCTTAACCCAATTTTTCTGGTTTTTTTTGGCTTTTTCTGGTTGAGATATCCATATCATATTTGTTTCATAAAAGGAATTTGGCAGGATTCCTTCTTTGCCTGTTTTCCCCTAAGAGTTTATATAGTATCGGAATAAGTTATTTTTTTAAATGTTTGGTAGAATTTACTGGTAAATCCATTTAGCCCTGAAGATTTTTTTTTTTCTTAGACAGTTCATTG
>NW_026262297.1:0-4988 GCF_016432865.1 Antechinus flavipes | reverse complement strand
TCCTTCTTTGCCTGTTTTCCCCTAAGAGTTTATATAGTATCGGAATAAGTTATTTTTTTAAATGTTTGGTAGAATTTACTGGTAAATCCATTTAGCCCTGAAGATTTTTTTTTTTCTTAGACAGTTCATTGATGGCTTGTTCACTATTTTGCTATCTCTTCTTCTAATGTGCATAAACTATTGCCTTTTGTTAGCTTAATGATGCCTCCCTATTCTGGTTCTATACTAATAGCTAGTATTTCTAAAGGTTTTTAAGTTTTGCAAAGTACCTTACAGATGTTAATTCATTTGCTCCTCATAAACAAATCTAGAAGGTAGATATTATTTTTAAATGTTTTATTTCTCTCATTACATGTAAAACCATTTTTTGACCTTCACCTTTTAAAAATTTTGAAGTACAAATTCTCTATTTCCTTCCCTCCCTGTCCTTTCCACCCTTTGAAGAGACAAGCAATTTGATTTAGATCATAAATTTGTAGTCATGCAAATCATAATTATGTGCTGATTAAATAAATGAAAGAAAAATAAAATAAAAAGTATGCTTCTACTTTCACCCAGACTCCACAAGGCTTTTTTTTTTGAGGTGCAGAGGTGCAGAGCATTTTTCACGATGAGTCCTTCAGAATTGTCAAAATAGCTAAAGCTTTCACAGTTCTTCACTCTGCAATCTTGTCACTGAGTACATTATTCTCCTCGTGCCACTAACTTAGTGTATGTCTTCCCAGGTTTTTCTGACAGTATGCGGCTTATCATTTCTTATTGTACTCTCTCAGCACCATACAGAAGAAGTAGAAGCAGCAGCAATGATAGTTTGGTTCAGCATTGGGGAAGCTGCCTGATGGTAAGCATGCTTGTGCCCCCATGAGTGTTTAAGTGTATGTGTGCTTGTGAGTGTTTAAGTATATGTGTGTTTAAGTGTACGCCTAAATATACTCTTACAGTTCTCGAGTTACATGTATCATTTTCCAGTGCAGGGATATAGACAGTTTAACCTTTAGTTTTCTTTCTTTCTTTCCTATTTACCTCTTTATGCTTTTCTTGAGTCTTGTATTTGAAGATTGAATTTTCAGTTCAGTTTTGTGCTTTTCATCAGCAATGACTGAAAATCCCCTACTTTATTGAATGTCCGTCTTGTCCCATGAAAAATTATGTTCAATTTTTCTGTATAATTGATTCTTTGTTATAAGCCAAACTCCTTTGTTTTTTAGAATATGATATTCCAGGTCTTCCAGGCATTTAATGTGGAAGCTGCCAAGTTCTGGCCATTCCTGATTGTATTTCCTTTCTGTTTTTTTGGTTTTCTTCTAGCTGGTGTATTTCCTTTTTGAGCTGATAATTTCGGAATTTAGTGACAATATTTTGGGAAGTTTTTATTTTGGGGTCCCTTTCAGGCAGGGATGGTTGGATTCTTTCAATAACTGCTTTACCCTTTGGTTCTAGGGTATTGAGGCTCCTTTCTTTGACGATTTCGTGAACAGTGTTGTCCAGACTCTTATTTTTGATTATGGCTTTCAGATAGTCTAATTATTCTTACAGTATCTCTCCTGGACCTCTTCTCTAGGTTACTTTTTTTTTTTTTTTTTTTTTTACCAATAATATATTTTACATTTTTGATCTATCTTTTTCATTAAAAAAAATTTATGACTGATTCTTGATTTCATAATGACTTGTTAGCTTTCACTCATCCATTTCTAATTTTTAATGAATTATTTTCTTATATGGAAGTGGAATTTCCACTTACATATAAACATTATTCAATTATTCTATAGATTCAGGGGATGTACTCCTTCCATGCTGCATCCCATTTAAGGATCTTGCTCTATCCCAGGAAACTACATGTACTCAAATAAGCACATTAAAATGCAATGGAAAGAGCGCTAGTGGTGGAGTTGTTCAGCTGTGCCACTTATTCTTTGTGACGTTGGCCAAGTTACTCCCCTTTCTGAGGCTTGCTTTCTTCCACATTTAGAATCATGGTTCATGATTCATTTTTCTCTGATACAAGCTAATTTTAGAAAAGTGAAGTGGTAGGTAATAAACATAATAGAAAAATGTTTTTATAGAAAGTGGATTTTGAGCTGAGTGTGGGAGGAAGTTAGATACTCTAAGAGGAAGAAGTAAGAAAAGCATTGAAGGCTTGAGCCAGTCACAATAAAGTCATATAATCCTTCAAATAGCTGAATGCTTTTATTATGACCCATCACCACCCTGTTTGCCCATTTAAAAGATTTTCTCCCTCTTATGAGTGACCTTTTTAAACTGTTGCACCCAGAACAAATTGTGCCAACTGTGGTCTAACTAGGGTAGAGTACAAAAAGGGATTATCATTTAATTTAATGTTGGAAACTATGCCTTTCCTACAGGTTGTATATGACATTTCATATTCTTGATTTATTCATCTCAAGTTTGCCAGAAATAGGTTTTTCCTACCCCACCCCCAAATAATAGCAATAATTCTTTGAATTTATGTACAACCTTAATTATTTTGATTAAATTTTATCTTTTTTATTGGATTCTACCTAAAGTTTAAACTTTTCAGTCTTTTATAAATCTTGATTCTATCCTTTTACATGTTTGCCATCTCTCTAACCTTTGTCTCATTTGCAAATGTTATAAGAATGTCCTTTATGTCTTTACATTTTTTGATTTTTTACAAAATCTGGTCCAGAACAATGGTCCTAAGTGCGGCCAGAAATGAGGAGCAGGGTTGCACGGTCAGAAATCATTTCAGTAAAAGGATAGAAGATGAGTTGGAGAATAGGACAGAAATGAGTGGAGGAGACAAAACAGTGTTAGCTGTATGAATATAAAGAATAAGGCAAATGTGAGGGATGTTGGTGTAATACAAATGACAACATTTTGCTACTAGTCAGCACAGTAGATAGAGTGTTAGATCTGTGTAACTGTAGACAAGGCACGAACCCCATTCTACCTTAGTCTCCCTACATATAAAAATGCAGACAATCAAACATTTACCTCCCAAGGTCATTGTGAAGATAAAAAGTTATAAAGCATCTTGCAAATCTCAAAGTACTTTTTGAATTATTATTACGATTATTTGTCGTCGTTACTATTGTTCTGTATTATCAAGGAGACTGGAGAGTCAAATATGATGGCAAAAGTGATGAATTCTGCAGAATGGAAGGAGGTAGAAAAAGAGGGCTTCCTATTTGTGAAGAACTGGGCTAAGCACTTTGCAAATATTGTATCATTTGCAACAACCTTGCAAGGTAGGTTTTGTTATTTCCATTTTTCAGCAAGGAAGAATCACAAGGTGTCTGAGGATGGGTTTGAATTCAGGTTTGTTTGATTGTATCCATTGTATGCCAGCAGAATAATAAAAGCTGACACCATTGAAAGAAACAGGGAAATTGGAAGTGGAGTACATTTGAGTGTTTTTTGGAAAAAGTATCTATTAACATACAAAATCTGAAATATCTCTAGGATATCCAGTTTGAAAAGTCCAGTAAATGATAACTGATGGAATACTCCGAGGAGAGTGAAACTTGACATGGGGATTGATAAATCACCTGCATAGAGAAGATAATTAAACCTATAAAAGCTGATGATAATACTAAGAGGTAGTATGTTGAAAGAATAGAAATAAGTCTAATTAAATACATCTTTAGTACATAAGTAGACTAAGAAAATGATGACTGGAGAATAAAGGAGTAAATCAAATAGGTGGTAGGAGAACCAGCAAAGAGTAGTCATGAAAACCCAGAGAGGAGAAAATATCGAAAAAGAGAGTAAAATGAACAGTGTCAAGTACAGCAGTTAGGCTGAAAAAAAATGACTCTTAAGATGTCTTACCAAAGCAAGAAAGAAATACTACAGTTAGCCAGAAAGAAATAATTTCTGTATGAGGGAGTCAGGATGACCTACAACTTGGCAGCTGCAAAATTAATGGATAAGAGATCTTGGAACATAATATTCTAGAAGACAAAGGACCTAGGACTACAACTAAGAATCACTTTCCTAGAAAATTAAACATTATACATCAAGAGGGGAAAGTTCATTTAATGAAATAGAAGGATTCTAAGCTTTCATAAGGAGACCAGAAGAAACCAAAACCTTAACCATATCTATATCTATATATCTGTGTGTTTTACACACACACACACACACACACACACACACACACACACACACACACACACCCCTATGTCCAAGAGAGGCATAAACAGATAGAAAGGGGCAAAAAATCATAAAAGATTCAATAGAACTTGAGTTTACTTTCCTACACAAGGAAATAATACATGTAATTCTTAAAAATCGTATCACTACTAGGATAGCCAGAAGGACTAGAAACAGATGTGATATATGGGTATAGGGTAAATAGAATGAGAAAAGTTAGATAGGACTAATCTTTGGAAAAACCGAATTGGGATTGAAAGGAATATACTATTTTCTAAGCATCCCCTAGTACCTACACAAAAAATAGACCATATAATAGGGCATAAAATCCTCAAAATCCAAAGGAAAAAGGCACAAAAATGAAATGTATTCTTTTTTAATCATAATCTAATAAAAGTTACATTCTACAAAGGGCAGTGGAAAGATAGGTTAAGAATTAATTGAAAAGTATATTATCTAAACGTTAAGATTGAGGGGATCAAAGAACAAATCAAGATACAGTCAGTAGTTTCATTAAAAGGAATGACAACAATGAGACAACATACCAAAATGTATGGGATGGAGCCAAAGTAGTATTTGGAGGATAATTTATTTCTCTAGGTTCTTATAGTGACAAAATGGAAAAAGAGCAGATCAATAAATTGGGCATGTAGCTAAAAAGATTTGGGAAAAGAACTAATTAGAAATCCTCAATTGGACACCAAATGGAAAATCCTGAAATTCTTCAATCTTTTCTTTTTTAAATTAAAGCTTGTATTTTCAAACCATATTCAGGGATAATTTTTTAACATTGACCTTTGCAATTAGCATTTTCCCCTTCTCCCCCCCCCTTCCCTTGGATATGGCAAGCA
>NW_026262296.1:0-6988 GCF_016432865.1 Antechinus flavipes | reverse complement strand
TTTTACACACACACACACACACACACACACACACACACACACACACACACACACCCCTATGTCCAAGAGAGGCATAAACAGATAGAAAGGGGCAAAAAATCATAAAAGATTCAATAGAACTTGAGTTTACTTTCCTACACAAGGAAATAATACATGTAATTCTTAAAAATCGTATCACTACTAGGATAGCCAGAAGGACTAGAAACAGATGTGATATATGGGTATAGGGTAAATAGAATGAGAAAAGTTAGATAGGACTAATCTTTGGAAAAACCGAATTGGGATTGAAAGGAATATACTATTTTCTAAGCATCCCCTAGTACCTACACAAAAAATAGACCATATAATAGGGCATAAAATCCTCAAAATCCAAAGGAAAAAGGCACAAAAATGAAATGTATTCTTTTTTAATCATAATCTAATAAAAGTTACATTCTACAAAGGGCAGTGGAAAGATAGGTTAAGAATTAATTGAAAAGTATATTATCTAAACGTTAAGATTGAGGGGATCAAAGAACAAATCAAGATACAGTCAGTAGTTTCATTAAAAGGAATGACAACAATGAGACAACATACCAAAATGTATGGGATGGAGCCAAAGTAGTATTTGGAGGATAATTTATTTCTCTAGGTTCTTATAGTGACAAAATGGAAAAAGAGCAGATCAATAAATTGGGCATGTAGCTAAAAAGATTTGGGAAAAGAACTAATTAGAAATCCTCAATTGGACACCAAATGGAAAATCCTGAAATTCTTCAATCTTTTCTTTTTTAAATTAAAGCTTGTATTTTCAAACCATATTCAGGGATAATTTTTTAACATTGACCTTTGCAATTAGCATTTTCCCCTTCTCCCGCCCCCCTTCCCTTGGATATGGCAAGCAATCTAATAAGTTCTTTTCATATCCTCCTTATCCAGAGGGATAAAGTAGAAACAATCCTTACTATCTATAACCCAAAGAGGCTATTCTCTAGGCAATTGAGTAGGAGATGGAAGTCCAGGCTGAAGAGTTCCCATAGTTTCCATCTCTTCATTCACTTTTCTTAAATCAGTCAACATCCTCCATTTTCCAGATTTCTTTTTTTACAACAAACACTGGGGAATTCCAAGGACTTAGAGAAGGTTGTAAGTGTCCTTGGTCAAGTTGTTCCTGTATTATATCTAATAAGACCTGAATTTTATCACGACCTAAGGGCCACTGTTCTATCCATACCGGTGTATCAGTTTTCCATTGGATAGGAATAGGTGAAAGTATTGGCAGGCCTTCAACAGCAGCCCTGCTTAAAAAACCAAAGTACTCATTTTTAACCCTAATTGCTGTAAAACATCTCTTCCCCACAGATTGATGGGGATTTTTTCAACTGTAAAAGGAGTAAAAACTCCTGCTTTGCCTTCAAAAGTCCATCTCATAGGAGCAGCACTAACTTCAGCTGCTATTGATCCTCCTACGCCAGACATGTAGGTGTCTGCTTTAATCTTTGGCCAGTGACTGGGCCAATTGGCACCTCTAATAACTGTACGATCTGCACCTGTCTCTACCAATCCTTCCAATGGTAGGCCATTTATATAGATCATGAGCATAGGTCGGTCAGCTGTTACAGCTGCTGTCCAGTATATTCCTGGATTTTGTGGTCTGGAGTCAGAATCTGGGTGACTATCACCAGGTTGCTTATTAGGATTCTGTATGAATAAACCTGATGCTACTACTTCTTCTGGGTGGTAATAAGTCACACATTGTCTACCTTTATTAGTGACTGGGATAATATTATCTACACACTCCCCAGTTTCCCACATCAGTGTGTGGATGGACACTGTTTTGTACGTATAAAAAGGAGGTGAAATGGTCAAGCCTACTGTGCCTGGATGTAAGGGATCCATAGGCTGGAGAGGAACAGATTTCACTTCTCCAGAGGGTATCTCAGTTGTTCCAGCTGCATACAGCTCTATTCTCCGCAATTGTAATTCCTTTCTGCCAACAGGTTGCTTCCTGGCTGGTTGACTGTGTAATCCCCTTCTCCCATCATATGGCTTTCTGGCTGACTGACCATGTCTGGGTACTGGACTTCTAGGCACTCTCTGGGTGACCATTGGCTGCCATCATGCCCCAAGTTTTTTTTGCCTTGGGCCCCTCATCCCGTTTCCCTGAATCAATCTACATTCTGAGGCCCAATGGAAGCCTCTTTTGCATTTTGGACATGGGGTATTGGGTCTTGTTCTCCTGCCCTGTTTTCCCATTCTATCTCTATACCAACATTGAGCTTTCAGATGCCCTACTTTTCCACATTGAAAGCATCTACGAGTCTCTCTGGAAGTCCCTTTCCAGGAGGGACTCTGTCTTCCCATGTTTGGATTTTGGGAAGTCTGCTTTGTAGCCTGGCTATAAAAGGCATTTGTGCCCACTGTGGCACAGCGCCTTATGATCTCCTCTAAAGGAGCATCCTTGTGCAGTCCTAGTATAATTCTTCTGCGAACCTCATTAGCATTTTCCTTAGCAAGTTGCCTGATCAAAATGTCTGTTACTGCATTTTCTCCATTTGTTCTTGTGATAGCTGTCTGCAAAGTCCCACAGAGTCAGCAAAGGCTTCATTTGGCCCTTGTGTTATTTTGGTGAAGGTCCCACCCTTGTCATCTTGATTGTAGAGAGAAGCCCACGCTTTGATAGCATTAGCAGCAATTTGTTCATATACTGCTATAGAATAATTAATCTGTACTGCGACATCTGCATAAGGACCTACACCTGTTAGTAGGTCACAGGTGATTGTAGCATGAACTCCACTTTGACTATTTTGTTGGGCTTGTATCCTACAGAGCTCACTATATTCAGAAAGCCACAAGTAGTTTTGTCCAGGTTCTAGGCATATCCTTGCTATGGATTTCCAGTCATTAGGGATCAAGATTTCTTTTTTTTTTTTTTTTTCACCTTGTAAAACCTGCTGGTTATTTATTTTTTATTCTTTGTTTTTTTTTTTTTTTTTTTTTTTTTTAGGGATCAAGATTTCAAAAGCCAAATTCTGTAATAACATCTTAACATAAGCTGATGTAGCCCCATAATGAGTGCAAGCTTTTTTCAGGCCTTTGAGGATTTCTACATGAAAAGGAGCATATCTTCTACTTTCTTGACCTGAAGAATTAAACTGTTGAATTACAGGAAAAATGTGATGTTGGAATTCTGATATATTTCTCCCTTCTTCTTTGGCCTTAATTAGTCCCTTTTGCAATCTAGTCATAGGAAGGGTTGGATGGTGCGGGGGGAGAGGGGGGAGTGCTGGTGCTGTCATTGCCTCCCCCACCCCCCCACTATCCCTCCTCCCTCCATCCCGGAGGGTGGAGTTGATGGAGGGGAGTCAATTACCTGCTCCTTAGGTGGGGCTGAAGCTGCCTCGGATTCACCACACCCTTGAGCCTCACTTAAGTCTCCATGGCCTGTGTGGATATGGCCATTAATCTGTTCTTTGTCTTCCTCCTTTATCTCAGGCTTCCCCATTTGACTATTCCTAGAGCTTTTTCCTTTTCTTCTAGAACTTAGACGATTTCTTGAGGCCAACTGTATTATATTGTATAAATAGGCTGCCTTGATGGAAATTGAATGAGGACCGTTTTTATTGTAATATGCAGAGAGCTGTTGAACAATCAATGCCCAGTTATCTGGAGAGATTTGCTCTTCCTCTAAAAACCAATTGTGCGTTTTAATGTACCAAGAAATCTAGCTGCCTGTTCCCAAGTTATAAGTAGCCCTAGATCTTCTATCAGCTTAAGCAGGCTTTCTATAGCACCACTCCTGGGTGGGGCTGGGGGTGGGGAGGTTGGGGTGGGAGATGGAGAATCTTTAGCTAGGATCTGTCCCATTTCAGCCAAAAAAGGTTACTAGTTTAGTCTGTTATACTCACCTAAGTTCCCTAAGTGCAGTGAAAGTAGGGTCCTTGGCTCCCATGCTTGGGCACCAAATTTGATGACCGCGTATTTAAAATCAGCCCAAGAATTCAGGTTAAGGGAAAAATCTTCAATCTTTATTGAAGTGAAGAAGTGAAAAAGGATTGTGATAGCAATATGGGCAGCTGTGACAGGAAGCCAGCTACAGAGAGGGATTGGAGATGAAGGGCCGGCGCAATGGCAATGCGAGCAGCTGTGTCAAGATGCCAGCCAGAAGTCTCTCCTTCCGCTTCCCTTTCCACACCCCTGCCTCCACCCACCAAAATCGTCATTTCCTATACAACACATCAGGACTTGCACAAAGAGTGGGCGGGGGCCATTCTTTCTCCAAGCATATACATTAATGGAGTATGGTCCAATTACTATTTAGCCTCACGTGCTTGGGACCTCAGTGCATCAACTCAAGCCTCAGCTGAACGAGATAAAGTGAGACCTTTCAAGACAGTTGTGAAAATGGAGTAAGGCTTCATCTCTTTCAAAGTTTGAGTAGGCCTAAAGGACTTTAAGCATTAAGTCAAGGGCATACTTAAAGTGTCTCCTCCCTGCTATCTTCTTAAGGACAAAAGCTCCTTCCTGCTATCTTCTTAAAGACATACTTAAAGTCTCCTCCCTGTCATCCTCCTAAAGGCATACTTAAGCCCCCTTTCCTGTTATCCTCCCTATTTCAGCCAAATATGGGCAACTATGTACTTGTTGATCAAGTTCCATTTCTTGGATAGTTCCCGCGTTTAGAATGTAAGATCCTCAGCCTATACAGATGAGGGTCAGTGGTGGGAGGGGGAATTTGCGTTAGGGATAAAAGCACCGACCCTACCCCCTATGGTGCCTCCTCCCTTCGATTGTCTGCTGGATGGGTGGCATGCCTGTTCTGCAGGATGTATAATAAACTTTGCTTTGCTTCTACAGATCTATCCAGTTGTTTTATTAATGGTTTCTGACCCACACAGACTTGGGGGCTTGTTCGGGGATTACACTACTTGCGGTGAGTAGGTGAACCCTTGGGGTAATGGTGGGATGGCGCCCTGCCCTGAGGTAGGCAGCCCGCCAGCATCCAGGGCTTCTCCTTACTCCCCAAGGAAAGTGGGCCCAAAGTGGAGAAACTCAGAGCAAAGCAAAGGGAGAAACTCCGCGGTAAAAATCCCGACCGGTTGGTGGAGGACAGATATCAGTCAAGCAATTTGTTGTACAACAACCCAGAAAGGTAAGCCCCCTGTGAGGCCTGGAGTCTTAAACTCCGGAGGGGTCTCTGGACAGGAGCCTGTGAGACCTGGAGTCTTAAACTCTGCCTCTCTGGACAGGATCAGTTAAGCCCCCTATGAGGCCTGGAGTCTTAAACTCTGGGTCTCTGGACAGGAAAGGCTTGGCTAGGCCTTCTAGGGTGACTGGAGTCAATTGGCGAAAATTGGTGTGTTTGGGTGTTTTGGAATTTAGATTCCATCCGAATTCAATGGGTGTGGCCCAGTCCCAGCCAGCCCTCGCAAAGAGAAATGAGAAAAATGATCAGAAAATACCGGTAGATAGTCCCTTGGGAGATAAATTAAGTAATTGGAACGAACTGCCAAAATATAAAGGAAAAAGCAAGAAAAAGAGATAAGGTATTGTTATGTCTGTGGTGACAAAGATATTGGTGAAGGCAATTATTGAATACTGGGGTGCCAAAGCCTGAATTTGTACCTGAAAGAGAAGGAAAGGATTGAATTCCATCAGCTCCTCCAAGGGCCCTTGGGGCCGGGAGGAGAACTTAGGTCTATTTTGAATTCTCTCTCCTCACTAGAGGAGAGGGGACTAATTAGGGGTGCAGCTATGAAGGAGTGGGTCAGGAGAAACCCTCCAGCTGCAGGAGTACTTTCAGCTGACCAGAAGTACCGTTAGCAGATCCCAATTGGGATCATAATCACCCTACACATGAGGGAAGTATGTGGGATGGAGAGAGTGAAGACGGTGGCTTCTTTCCTTTCCCTCCCAAGTGTCCTGACTGCAGCAGGGCCTCGTGGGACTAAGGGAAAGAAACTGCTATTTGGTGAAATTCATTATTTTAAATATGATGGCGAAAGTGGTTTTATATTAGAATTTAAAGCCGTGTTTGGGATTTTAAGTTAAAGTATAGGTTATTAAAACAAAATGCTGGTAGTTTACCTTAGGGGAAGTTGGGGTTGTATCTCCCTACTTAGATGGTGTGTGTTCTAGAGGTATTGGGTAATTTGTAGGTGAGTTATGCCTTAAAATTTGTCATCTCTATTGGGCAATTGTAAGTTTTATGAAATTTGGTTCAGTTATTTGAGAATCTTGAAGTTTAAGTTTTAAAGACAAGGGACAAGAAAGATTGATTTGCAAAAGCAATCAATAATTTAAATGGAGCATCTAGTATTGGTTTGGGAGTGTTTAACTTATGTCGGAGAAGGTTTAAGCAAATAAGCTTTGGAAGGAGAGAGATGGGACAGGAAGAGACGGTGGGAGAGAAAAAGAGAGGAAAATAGCTCTCCAGAAATGGAGAAGAAAAAGGCAAATTCCCTAGTGAATCTGCCATTTGCCATGGGAAAAGGAGATATATCCCATGAGGTTGGGGCCTGTCTTGAGATGGCAGATTGGATCCTGGGGAAATGGCACCCTAAAAAAAGTTAACTGTGATAAGTTAGGGTTGGGAAGCATGGTGGAGTGGGGGAAGGATGGCCACATGGAGAGGGACTCTGTCAGGTGATCTAATCCCCCTTCCCCATTAAGTATGGTGGCTACAACACCTTGCTGGTTCAGCTCCCAATTGCTTCTACTGTTTAAAGGAACAGCCTATAAAATGGTTGTGGCAGCCCTGTTTGTAGTGGCTAGAAACTGGAAATTGAATGGATGCCCATCAATTGGAGAATGGCTGGGTAAATTGTGGTATATGAATGTTATGGAATATTATTGTTATGTAAGAAATGACCAGCAGGATGAATACAGAGAGGCTTGGAGAGACTTACATGAACTGATGCTAAGTGAAATGAGCAGAACCAGGAGATCACTTTACACTTCGACAATGATATTGTATGAGGATGTATTCTGATGGAAGTGGATTTCTTTG
>NW_026262295.1:0-5985 GCF_016432865.1 Antechinus flavipes | reverse complement strand
CCTGTCTTGAGATGGCAGATTGGATCCTGGGGAAATGGCACCCTAAAAAAAGTTAACTGTGATAAGTTAGGGTTGGGAAGCATGGTGGAGTGGGGGAAGGATGGCCACATGGAGAGGGACTCTGTCAGGTGATCTAATCCCCCTTCCCCATTAAGTATGGTGGCTACAACACCTTGCTGGTTCAGCTCCCAATTGCTTCTACTGTTTAAAGGAACAGCCTATAAAATGGTTGTGGCAGCCCTGTTTGTAGTGGCTAGAAACTGGAAATTGAATGGATGCCCATCAATTGGAGAATGGCTGGGTAAATTGTGGTATATGAATGTTATGGAATATTATTGTTATGTAAGAAATGACCAGCAGGATGAATACAGAGAGGCTTGGAGAGACTTACATGAACTGATGCTAAGTGAAATGAGCAGAACCAGGAGATCACTTTACACTTCGACAATGATATTGTATGAGGATGTATTCTGATGGAAGTGGATTTCTTTGACAAAGACTCAATTCTTTGACACCTGGTTCTAGCAGTCAAGGCAGTTTTCCTTGATGGGGTCATATGAAATGCTACTCAGGTTCTTTTTGGGGGTTGAGTCCTTCAGTAGATCAACCCTTTCTAGGTGGTTGGTATTAGCTCGTTTTCAAAACAGAGTGCCTTTCCATTGAGTTATTTTACAGGAAAATCCCTGTTTTTCTCCTGTTAATCGCTTCTATCACTCTGTTAGTCATGACGTTGCCTTGGTATCCCCTTTGGACTGGGACATTTGGTCTTGCTGTCAGTAGAGTGGCGTTTTGTAGCCCAAAATTTTCCTTTTTTTCTCGCGGAAATCTTTTCATTTTCAAATCATCTGCATGCATCACTTTTCAACATTTGGAGCCTTTGAAAAGGCTTGTGTTCTAAATCGGCCCCTCCCTTCCCCTTATTTTGGTGATCCCCAAACTCAGTCTCTGCTCGACTGTCGTATCCACCAATATTGGGAGCCCACCAAAAACCAGCCGCAGATCACTTGGAGATGGCCAGGAAAGGTCTTTTTGCAGTGGGGCCGAGGAGGCCACCACCTCCAGGCCAGTGTCCACTCAGCAGACGGTCGTGGGATTGCAGTCTTCCAGGGTGGAGCTTCGGCAGGGAGGCCTCTACCACCGCTTAGCTGTTCTGCTTTGATTGTAAGTCAGTAGATCAGCAGGGAAGCGACACCAACCAAGTGTACTCCCAATGGCCAGGGTGTTACAAGACCTGCCTAGACCTAGCCAGCCCTGGGGGGGGGTGGGACTCAGCATGATCACAGTCCCCATAAAACCTCAGAGTGTAGCCCTTCTTCCCCAAGGCAGTCGTACTCCTGGAAAGCGGCCGCTCTTTGCAGCCTCTTTGCCGAGTCTGTCTGCCCCTTCCTGTAGAGGAAGCTGAGGACATCCTTGCTCCTATGGTATTCCCAAAGGCAAAAGATCTGGGAATGCAGCCAACAATCAACTACCCAGCCAAGCCTGGCTGCATTGTCTTCCAGGGAAGGAGACCACCATTCCACGAAACAGGGGAATGGCACCTATGCCTAAGGAAAGAACCCGAGCTAAATCATATCTATACATAGAGGACTCAAGAGGAGCCGAAAAAGATAAAAGAAATCTCGAGCGCTCTCTTTCAGTTCCTGGCATACATAAAGAGCCCAGGAAGACTTGGGTTTTCCTGTCATCATCGTTGTAAAAAGGCATTAGAAGTGTGAAGAGGATTGTATCAGAAAAAGGGAGACGTGGAGGCAAAAAGAGCGAAATCACAACTCACCAAGAGGCAGAGGAAATTTATCCCATCTGAGGGAAGTCCCGGAGGGAGGGATACCATATAAAAAGGGGAAAACGATTCTCTCTACATCAGGCTATTTTTCCATGTCATCACAATCAAATGAGGCAGGAACCACACTTAGTCCACTCACCCAATGGACACAGGGAAAGAGCTCTTTGGACCTTTTCGGAAAAATCTCCTAGAGCTCTTTGACATTTCATTCTTCCCTCATTTGAAGAAATGAAGAAAATGAGACCAATTGAGTCCAATTAACTCACGGTTGGTAATGACAAGAGTAAAAACGTGCATTTCTTGGCCCCGTTTTAGATTTCCCGGTCTCCTTTGTCTGCCCTTCCCTTAGCAAAGGAGTAACATTTTGTTTTTGAGACCCACATTCATTTCTTCCATCAGAAGTGAGGGACAGCAGCAGGTCTCTATCCCTGGGTGAGACCCAAGCTGGGGCCTGAAGCCATGGGAGTGCGAATTGGAAGAGCAGGGATGTTGGTGGTCTTCGAAGTCACCCAATGGGGGAGGAGAGGACGGGGAGGAGAAGAAGGAGGAGGAGCTGGAGGCAGCTGAGATGGAGGGGCAATAAACAGGGCCATCCTTGGGAAACTCTCCCCAGACAACACAGGCTCTCCGACAACTGCCCGCCCCGCAGGCGAGCGTGTTCTACAGCACAGCCAGAGCCCAGCTTAGCCCCACAGACCTCTAGGGGGGCTGTGAAGACCAAAGGAGAGCCTTTGGCCAGGGGGCCGGGACACAGTGGGTGTTCAAGAAACGCTTTCGAAGCCAAATGGCCCCCCTGCCCAACAGGGGCCCTGTTCTGGGTTGTTCGTCGGCCCTTCTCCAGGACACTTGCCCTCCGCACCTTTTATCCCCACCTCCTTTCCGTCCTTCCTGAAAGGGCAGCACCAGCCTGTAGGATGGGTCCAGTGGACAAGGCGGCAGGGGGACGCTGTCTTCAGCAAGAGGGCACGCCGTCCCGGGGAAGCTGAGGCCGGCCCGCGCTCGGCCCCGGGGAGTGGGCCGCGGAGTCGCCGGACCGTGAAGGCGGGGCCTTCGAATGTCCAGCTCCCCGGCGCAAACTCCGCCCCACGTGCAAGCGAGCCGTTGGGACGTCGTGGAGCGTTGCCAGGCGACTCTCTAGCCCCTGCGCTACGCCCAGCTGTCTCGCGGAAAGCTGAGAAGGCAGCGCGCCTGCGCCTTCGAGCGCGGGGCCAGGGGGCGGTGGCCCAAGGGATGGCTGCCCGCGACTCCAGTTCCTCGACCGTGAAGGCGGGGCCTAGCAACAAACTCCGCCCAGCGTCCCAACGTGCCTCTGTTACATCATCAGCGTTGCCAGGCTACCAGAAGGAGCGCGGCCCAGGCGCTTTCCAGGCTCCCAGAGGCAAGCCAAGTGAAAGGAAGAAACGATGGAGAGTCCCAGGGCGCTGGGAGACCCAGAAAAGGAAGGGCGAAGTAGGAAAGGAAACGAAGAAGTCCAACACACCCACGGGTGGGGCTTAAGAAAAGAAAGGAAAAACAAGACTCGAAGAAGAAAAGAATTACCATCGATTGGAAGAAAAAGGGAAAGGAAGTAAGGCGGGAACCAAAGAGCAATGAGAAAAGCAAGAGAGATAGGGGACAGGGATGGATGGGAAGGAACCAATGGAGCACAGAAGGTTAAAATCAAGGGGGAAAGGGTTGATGACAGAAAGCAGGAAGTCAAGAAGAACAAGAAGGAAAGAAAGGAGCAGCAAAGGATAGAAAAAGGAAAGAAAGCAAGGGACGAGTAATGCCCCAGAAAGTGAATAAGGAACAACAATAGGAAGGAAACAGGCGAAAAAAGGGTCGAAACAGGAAAAACCAAGAATGAAGAAAAGAAAGAGAAAAAGCAAGGGCAGAGGAAAAGAAACTTGGGAAGGCAGGAAAGAAGCAAGGAACAAAGGGATGTATAGAGGGAAGGAGCAAGAAAGGAGGGAAGAGAAAGAGGAATAAATAACAAGGAAAAGAAGAATGGAGAAGAAAAGAGGAAGAAAGGAGGGAAGCAATGAAGAAACGGGTAAAGAGGGAAAGGAAAAAGGAATAGACATCGATGGAAAGAATTCCATTCTCCTTTTAGCAGGCTACGACTGGATGCCTCATGTTCTTTTGTTTTTCTCGCTCAATTGTTTTCTTTCTTTATCTGACCTCTGCTTCTGCTAGGTCCAAGAGGTGTCCTTGATGGTCTCGTGGGGAGTACTGATCATGGACTAATTAGCGGGTTGTCTCATTCAATAAGTCAAACATTTCTATGGTGGATGTTCCAGATCACTTCCAATTTTGTCCAAAGGCTGTGTGTTTTCCAGGAAGATTCCTTTTTCCACTTTTGATGGCTGAGAGGACTCATTTTGGGGGTCTCATGCAACCCGGTGTTGGACTCACTTTTCGTAGCTTTTCCCTTTTCTGCTCTTGGCACTTGGAGTTTGGGTCTTCCTATCAGCACCATAGGAGTTTCTGGATCGTGTTCTTTTGTATTTCTCATTCATTTTTCCCCCTTTTCTTTGACACCTGGTTCTAGCAGTCAAGGCAGTTTTCCTTGATGGGGTCATATGAAATGCTACTCAGGTTCTTTTTGGGGGTTGAGTCCTTCAGTAGATCAACCCTTTCTAGGTGGTTGGTATTAGCTCGTTTTCAAAACAGAGTGCCTTTCCATTGAGTTATTTTACAGGAAAATCCCTCCTTTCTCCTGTTAATCGCTTCTATCACTCTGTTAGTCATGACGTTGCCTTGGTATCCCCTTTGGACTGGGACATTTGGTCTTGCTGTCAGTAGAGTGGCGTTTTGTAGCCCAAAATTTTCCTTTTTTTCTCGCGGAAATCTTTTCATTTTCAAATCATCTGCATGCATCACTTTTCAACATTTGGAGCCTTTGAAAAGGCTTGTGTTCTAAATCGGCCCCTCCCTTCCCCTTATTTTGGTGATCCCCAAACTCAGTCTCTGCTCGACTGTCGTATCCACCAATATTGGGAGCCCACCAAAAACCAGCCGCAGATCACTTGGAGATGGCCAGGAAAGGTCTTTTTGCAGTGGGGCCGAGGAGGCCACCACCTCCAGGCCAGTGTCCACTCAGCAGACGGTCGTGGGATTGCAGTCTTCCAGGGTGGAGCTTCGGCAGGGAGGCCTCTACCACCGCTTAGCTGTTCTGCTTTGATTGTAAGTCAGTAGATCAGCAGGGAAGCGACACCAACCAAGTGTACTCCCAATGGCCAGGGTGTTACAAGACCTGCCTAGACCTAGCCAGCCCTGGGGGGGGGGTGGGACTCAGCATGATCACAGTCCCCATAAAACCTCAGAGTGTAGCCCTTCTTCCCCAAGGCAGTCGTACTCCTGGAAAGCGGCCGCTCTTTGCAGCCTCTTTGCCGAGTCTGTCTGCCCCTTTCCTGTAGAGGAAGCTGAGGACATCCTTGCTCCTATGGTATTCCCAAAGGCAAAAGATCTGGGAATGCAGCCAACAATCAACTACCCAGCCAAGCCTGGCTGCATTGTCTTCCAGGGAAGGAGACCACCATTCCACGAAACAGGGGAATGGCACCTATGCCTAAGGAAAGAACCCGAGCTAAATCATATCTATACATAGAGGACTCAAGAGGAGCCGAAAAAGATAAAAGAAATCTCGAGCGCTCTCTTTCAGTTCCTGGCATACATAAAGAGCCCAGGAAGACTTGGGTTTTCCTGTCATCATCGTTGTAAAAAGGCATTAGAAGTGTGAAGAGGATTGTATCAGAAAAAGGGAGACGTGGAGGCAAAAAGAGCGACATCACAACTCACCAAGAGGCAGAGGAAATTTATCCCATCTGAGGGAAGTCCCGGAGAGGGATACCATATAAAAAGGGGAAAACTATTCTCTCTACATCAGGCTATTTTTCCATGTCATCACAATCAAATGAGGCAGGAACCACACTTAGTCCACTCACCCAATGGACACAGGGAAAGAGCTCTTTGGACCTTTTCGGAAAAATCTCCTAGAGCTCTTTGACATTTCATTCTTCCCTCATTTGAAGAAATGAAGAAAATGAGACCAATTGAGTCCAATTAACTCACGGTTGGTAATGACAAGAGTAAAAACGTGCATTTCTTGGCCCCGTTTTAGATTTCCCGGTCTCCTTTGTCTGCCCTTCCCTTAGCAAAGGAGTAACATTTTGTTTTTGAGACCCACATTCATTTCTTCCATCAGAAGTGAGGGACAGCAG
>NW_026262294.1:0-5986 GCF_016432865.1 Antechinus flavipes | reverse complement strand
GAGGAGCCGAAAAAGATAAAAGAAATCTCGAGCGCTCTCTTTCAGTTCCTGGCATACATAAAGAGCCCAGGAAGACTTGGGTTTTCCTGTCATCATCGTTGTAAAAAGGCATTAGAAGTGTGAAGAGGATTGTATCAGAAAAAGGGAGACGTGGAGGCAAAAAGAGCGAAATCACAACTCACCAAGAGGCAGAGGAAATTTATCCCATCTGAGGGAAGTCCCGGAGAGGGATACCATATAAAAAGGGGAAAACTATTCTCTCTACATCAGGCTATTTTTCCATGTCATCACAATCAAATGAGGCAGGAACCACACTTAGTCCACTCACCCAATGGACACAGGGAAAGAGCTCTTTGGACCTTTTCGGAAAAATCTCCTAGAGCTCTTTGACATTTCATTCTTCCCTCATTTGAAGAAATGAAGAAAATGAGACCAATTGAGTCCAATTAACTCACGGTTGGTAATGACAAGAGTAAAAACGTGCATTTCTTGGCCCCGTTTTAGATTTCCCGGTCTCCTTTGTCTGCCCTTCCCTTAGCAAAGGAGTAACATTTTGTTTTTGAGACCCACATTCATTTCTTCCATCAGAAGTGAGGGACAGCAGCAGGTCTCTATCAGGAAGGAAGGAGGGAGGAAGGAAGGAAGGAAGGAAGGAAGGAAGAAGGGAGGAAGGAAGGAAGGGGGAAGGAAGGAGGAAGGGAGGGAGGGAGGAGAGGGAGGAAGGAAGGAAGGAAGGAGGAAGGAAGGAAGGAAGGAAGGAAGGAAGGAAGGGAGGGAGGAAGGAAGGAAGGAAGAAGAGGGAAGAAGGAAGGGAGGAAGGAAGGAAGGAAGGAAGGAAGGAAGGAAGGAAGGAAGGAAGGAAGGAAAGAAGGAAGGAAGAAGGAAGGAAGGAGGGAAGGAAGGAAGGGAGGAGGGAAGGAAGGAGGAAGGAAGGAGAGAAGGAAGAAGGAAGGAAGGAAGGAAGGAAGGAAGGAAGGAGGGAAGGAGAGAAGGAAGGAGGGAAGGAAGGAAGGAGGGAAGGAAGGAAGGGAGGAAGGAAGGAAGGGAGGAAGGAAGGAAGGAAGGGGGAGGAAGGAAGGGAGGAAGGAAGGAAGGGAGGAAGGAAGGAAGGAAGGAGGGAAGAAGGAGGGAGGAAGGAAGGAAGGAGGAAAGGAAGGAAGGAAGAAGGGAAGGAAGGAAGGAGGAAGGAAGGAAGGAGGGACGGAAGGAAGGAGGAAGGAAGGAAGGGAGGGAGGGAGGAAGGAAGGAAGGAAGAAGGAAGGAGGGAAAGAAGGAAGGGAGGAAGGGAGTAAGGAAGGAGGGAAAGAAGGAAGGAGGAAGGAGGAGGGAGGAAGGAAGGAGGGAAAGAAGGAAGAGAGGAAGGAAGGAGGAAGGAAGGAAGGGAGGAAGGAGGAAAGGAAGGAGGGAAAAAAGGAAGGGGGAAGGAAGGTAGGAGGAAAGGAAGGAAGGAAGGAAGGAAGGAAGGAAGGAAGGAAGGAAGGAAGGAAGGAGGGAAGGAAGGAGGGAAGAAGGAAGGAAGGAAGGGAGGAAGGAAGGAAGGGAGGAAGGAAGGAAGGAGGGAAGGAAGGAAAGAAGGAAGAGAGGGAGGGAGGAAAAAAGGAAGGGAGGGAGGAGGGAAGGAAGGAAGGAAGGAAGGAAGGAAGGGAGGGAGGAAGGAAGGAAGGAGGGAAGGAAGGAGGGAAAGAAGGAAGGAAGGAAGGAAGGAAGGGAGGAGGAAGGAAGGAAGGAAAGAAGGAGGGAAGGAAGGAAGGGAGAGAGGGAGGAGGAAGGAAGGGAGAGAGAGAGGGAGGAGGAGGAGGAAGGAAGGGAGAGAGGGAGGAAAGAAGGAACGAAGGGAGGAAGGGGGGAGGGAGGAAGGAAGAAGGGAGGAAGGAAGGAGGAGGGAGTGGAGGAGGAAGGAAGGAGAAGGAAGGAAGGAAGGAAGGAAGGAAGGAGGAAGGAGGGAAGGAAGGAGAAGGAAGGAAGGAGGGAAGGAAGGAGGGAGGAAGGAAGGAAGGGAGGAAGGAAGGAAGGAAGGAGGGAAAGAAGGAAGGGAGGAAGGAAGGAAGGAGGAAAGGAAGGAAGGAAGGAAGAAGGAAGGAAGGAAGGAGGAAGGAAGGAAGGAGGGACGGAAGGAAGGAAGGAAGGAGGGAGGGAGGGAGAGGAAGGAAGGAAGGAAGGAAGAAGGAAGGAGGGAAAGAAGGAAGGGAGGAAGGGAGTAAGGAAGGAGGGAAAGAAGGAAGGGAGGAAGGAAGGAGGGAAAGAAGGAAGAGAGGAAGGAAGGAGGAAGGAAGGAAGGAGGAAGGGGAAAGGAAGGAGGGGAAAAAAGGAAGGGAGGAAGGAAGGGAGGAGGAAAGGAAGGAAGGAAGGAAGGAAGGAAGGAAGGAAGGAAGGAAGGAAGGAGGGAAGGAAGGAGGGAAAGAAGGAAGGAAGGAAGGGAGGAAGGAAGGAAGGGAGGAAGGAAGGAAGGAGGGAAGGAAGGAAAGAAGGAAGAGAGGGAGGGAGGAAAAAAGGAAGGGAGGGAGGAGGGAAGGAAGGAAGGAAGGAAGGAAGGGAGGGAGGAAGGAAGAAGGAGGGAAGGAAGGAGGGAAGAAGGAAGGAAGGAAGGAAGGAAGGAAGGGAGGGAGGAAGGAAGGAAGAAAAGAAGGAGAGAAGGAGGAAGGGAGAGAGGGAGGGAGGGAGGAAAAGGAAGGAGAGGGGAGAAAGAAGGAACGAAGAGGAAGGAGGGAGGAGGAGGGAAGAAGGGAGGAAGGAAGGGAGGGAGGGAGGAAGGGAGGAAGGAAGGAAGGAAGGAAGGAAGGAAGGAAGGAAGGAGGAAGAAGAGAGGAAGGAAGGAAGGAAGGAAGGAGGAAGGAAGGAAGGAAGAAGGAAGGAAGGAAGGAAGGAAGAGGAAGGAGAAGGAAGAGAGGAGGAAGGAGGGGAGGAAGAAGGAAGGAAGGAAGGAAGGAGAGGAAGGAAGGAAGGAAGAAGGAGGAAGGAAGGAAGAAAGAAGGAAGGAAGGAAAGAAGAGAGGAAGGAAGGAATAGGAAGGAAGGAAGGAAGGAAGGAAGAAGGAAGGGTAAGAAAGAGAGGAAGGAAGGAAGGGAGGAAGGAAGGAAGGAAGGAAGGAAGAAAGGAGGAAAGAAAGAGAGGAAGGGAGGGAGGGAGGGAGGGAGGGAGGAAGGAAGGAAGGAGGGAAGATGGAAGGGGAGGAAGGAAGGAAGGAAGGAGAAGGAAGGAAGGAAGGAGGAAGGAAGGAAGGAGGAAGGAAAGAAGGAAGGGAAGAAGGAAGGAGGAGGAGGGAAGGAAGGAAGGAGGGGGAAGGAAGGAAGGAAGGAGGGAAGGAAGGAGGGAAGGAAGGAAGGAAGAAGGAAGGAAGGAGGGAAGGAAGGAGGGAAGGAAGGAGGGAAGGAAGGAAGGGAGGAAGGAAGGAAGGAAGGAAGGAAGGAAGGAAGGAAGAAAGAGAGGAAGGGAGGGAGGGAGGGAGGGAGGGAGGAAGGAAGGAAGGAGGGAAGGAAGGAGGGAGGAGGAAGGAAGGAAGGAAGGAAGGAAGGAAGGAAGGAAGGAGGAAGGAAGGAAGGAGGAAGAAGGAAGGAAGGGAAGGAAGGAGGGGGGAAGGAAGGGAGGAGGGAGGAAGGAAGAAGGAGGGAAGGAAGGAGGAAGGAGGAAGGAAGGAAGGAAGGAAGGAGGGAAGGAAGGAGGGAAGGAAGGAGGGAAGGAAGGAAGGGAGGAAGGGAGGAAGGGAGGAAGGAGGAAGAAGGAAGGAAGGAAGAGAGGGAGGGGGGAGGGAGGGAGGGAGGGAGGAAGGA
Organism: Antechinus flavipes; assembly: GCF_016432865.1. NCBI lineage: Eukaryota > Metazoa > Chordata > Mammalia > Dasyuromorphia > Dasyuridae > Antechinus > Antechinus flavipes. Next base: position 2,219 of record NW_026262294.1, on the reverse strand, counting down.
AGGAGGAGGGAAGAAGGAAGGGAGGAAGGAAGGAAGGAAGGAAGGAAGGAAGGAAGGAGGAGGAAGGAAGGAAGGAAGGAAGGAAAGAAGGAAGGGAAGAAGGAAGGAAGGAGGGAGGAAGGAAGGGAGGAGGGAAGGAAGGAAGGAAGGAAGAGAGGAAGGAAGGAAGGAAGGAAGGAAGGAAGGAAGGAAGGAGGGAAGGAAGGAGGGAAGGAAGGAGGGAAGGAAGGAAGAAAGAGATGGAAGGAAGGAAGGGAGGAGGAAGGAAGGAAGGAAGAGAGGAAGGAAGGAAGGAAGGAAGGAAGGAAAGAAGGAAGGAAGGAAGAAAGAGAGGGAGGAAGGAAGGGAGGAAGGAAGGAAGGAAGGAAGAAAGGAAGGAAGAAAGAGAGGAGGAGGAAGGGAGGAAGGAAGGAAGGAAAGGAAGGAGAAGGAAGGAAGAAAGAGAGGAAGGGAGGGAGGGAGGGAGGGAGGAAGGAGGAAGGAAGGGAAGAAGGAAGGGAGGAAGGAAGGAAGGAAGGAAGGAAGGAAGAAGGAAGGAAGGAAAGAAGGAAGGGAAGAAGGAAGGAAGGAGGGAGGAAGGAAGGGAGGAGGGAGGAAGGAAGGAAGGAGGGAAGGAAGGAGGGAAGGAAGGAAGGAAGGAAGGAAGGAAGGAGGGAAGGAAGGAGGGAAGGAAGGAGGGAAGGAAGGAAGGGAGGAAGGGAGGAAGGGAGGAAGGGAGGAAGGAAGGAAGGAAGGAAGGAAGGAAGGAGGAAGGAAGGAAGGAGGGAAAGAAGGAGGGAGGAATGAAGGAAGGAGGGAAGGAAGGAAGGAAGGAAGAAGGGAGGAAGGAAGGAGGAAGGAAGGAAGGAGGGACGGAAGGAAGGAGGAAGGAAGGAAGGAAGGAAGGGGGAAGGAAGGAAGGAAGGAAGAGGAAGGAGGGAAAGAAGGAAGGGAGGAAGGGAGGAGGAAGGAGGGAAGAAGGAAGGGAGGAAGGGAGGGAGGAAGGAAGGAGGGAAAGAAGGAAGGGAGGAAGGAAGGAGGAAGGAGGAGGAAGGGAGGAAGGAGGAAGGAAGGAGGGAAAGAAGGAAGGGAGGAAGGAAGGAAGGAGGAAAGGAAGGAAGGAAGGAAGGAAGGAAGGAAGGAGGAAGGAAGGAGGGAAGGAAGGAGGGAAAGAAGGAAGGAGGAAGGAAGGAGGAGGAAGGAAGGAAGGAGGGAAGGAAGGAAAGAAGGAAGAGAGGGAGGGAGGAAGAAAGGAAGGAAGGGAGGGAGGAGGGAAGGAAGGAGGGAGGAAGGAAGAAAGGAGAAAGGAAGGAAGGAAGGAAGGAAGGACGGAAGGAGGAAGGAAGGGAGGAGGGAAGGAAGGAGGGAGGAAGGAAGAGGGAGGAAAGGAAGGAAGGAAGCAAGGAAGGAAGGAAGGAAGGAAGGAAGGAGGGAAGGAAGGAAGGAGGAAGGGAGGAAGGAAGGGAGGAAGGAAGGAAGGAAGAAGGGAGAAGGAAGGAAGGAAGGAAGGAAGGAAGGAAGGAAGGAAGGGAGGGAGGGAGGAGGGAAGAAGGAAGGAAGGAAGGAGGGAAGGAAGGAAGGAAGGAAGAAGGAAGGGAGGGAGGAAAGAAGGAAGGAAAGGAAGGAAGGAAGAAGGGAGGAGGGAAAGAAGGAAGGAAGGAAGGAAGGAAGGAGGAAGGGAGGAAGGAAGGAAGGAAGGAAGAAGGGAAAGAAGGAAGGAAGGAAGGAAGGAAGGAAGGAAGGAAGGAAGGAAGGAAGGAAGGAAGGGAGGGAGGGAGGAAGGAAGGAAAGAAGGAAGGAAGAAGGGAAAGAAGGAAGGAAGGAAAAGAGGAAGGAAGGAAGGAAGGGAGGAAGGAGGAAGGAGGAAAGGAAAGAAGGAAGGAAGGAAGGAAGGAGGAGGGAGGGAGGGAGGAGAAGGAGGGAGGAAGGAAGAAAGGAAGGAAGGAGAAAGGAAGGAAGGAAGGAAGGAAGGAAGGAAGGAAGGAAGGAAGGAAGGAGGAAGAAGGAGGGAGGAAGGAAGGGGAGAGGAGGAAGGAGAGAGGAAGGGAGGGGAAGGGAAGGAGGAAGGAGGGAAGGAAGGAAGGAAGGAAGGAGGAGGGAGGAAAGAAGAAAATAATTGATAGAAAATATGAATATGTTAAGACAAATCCAAGAAAAACTGGCTAAGATAATTTTTTTTCCATTCCCTAAATATTCCCTATATGCAGATACTCAAATTCATGTGAGTGAAGACAGAGTGT
>NW_026262293.1:0-13988 GCF_016432865.1 Antechinus flavipes | reverse complement strand
AAAAGAAGGGAGAAAAGCATAACTACTAGGGAAGTGTCTTACATAGTTGCACATGTATAACCCATATCTGACTGCTTACAATCTTGGGGAGGGGAGAGAAGGAAGAAAGGGACAGAATTTGGAACTCAAACCTTTAAATAAGAATAGGAAAAAAAATTCTGGGGGTAGAGCCAAGATAGTAAAGTCAGGGAGCTACTCCAGGTCTCCCAGTTTGCCTGGAAAATTGCATGAAACCATAGAGTCTAATAGAATGAACCTACTTTCCAGCTCAACATGGACTCATAAAAGTTCAAGAAAAGTCAGTCTCATTGGGGCAAAAAGTGTATTCAGGCCAGCTCAGAGAGACTGTGGGAAAGTCTGGTAAGGAGGTCTTAAAGCAACTCACAATGAAGACCCTCAGTCCTGGCTCAGTATAAAAGCAAATCAGTGGGTCAGCTTCCAGTCCCAGCTCAGAAGGCAAACTCTGGGAAACAGGTTGTTTCCTGAACAGAGTAATCAAAGCTTCCCCCTGCAAACACAAGGAGCCTCTGGGTCAAAGCCAAGGTTCAGTGATGCACAGGAAGGTTGGGACAGGGACCCTTATTTCCCAGAAGCAGAGCATATTTTTCTTTTTCTTTTTTTTAAATTTTTATTTAATAATTACTTTATATTGACACTCGTTTCTGTTCCGATTTTTTTTTCCCTCCCTCCCTCCACCCCCTCCCCTAGATGGCAAGCAGTCCTTTATATGTTGGATATGTTGCAGTATATCCTAGATACAATATATGTTTGCAGAACCGAACAGTTCTCTTGTTGCATAGGGAGAATTGGATTCAGAAGGTATAAATAACCCGGGAAGAAAAACAAAAATGCAGATAGTTCACATTCGTTTCCCAGTGTTCTTTCTTTGGGTGTAGTTGCTTTTGTCCGTCATTTATCAATTGAAACTCAGGTCTCTTTGTCAAAGAAATCCACTTCCATCAAAATATGTCCTCATACAATATCGTTGTCAAAGTGTATAATGATCTCCTGGTTCTGCTCATTTCACTTAGCATCAGTTCATGTAAGTCTCGCCAGTCCTCTCTGTATTCATCCTGCTGGTCATTTCTTACAGAACAATAATATTCCATAACATTCATATACCACAATTTACCCAGCCATTCTCCAATTGATGGGCATCCATTCATTTTCCAGTTTCTAGCCACTACAAACAGGGCTGCTACAAACATTTTGGCACATACAGGTCCCTTTCCTTTCTTTAGTATTTCTTTGGGATATAAGCCCAATAGAAACACTGCTGGATCAAAGGGTATGCACAATTTGATAATTTTTTGGGCATAATTCTAGATTGCTCTCCAGAATGGTTGGATTCGTTCACAACTCCACCAACAATGCATTAGTGTCCCAGTTTTCCCGCATCCCCTCCAACATTCATCATTATTTTTTCCTGTCATCTTAGCCAATCTGACAGGTGTGTAGTGGTATCTCAGAGTTGTCTTAATTTGCATTTCTCTGATCAATAATGATTTGGAACACTCTTTCATATGAGTGGTAATAGTTTCAATTTCATCCTCTGAAAATTGTCTGTTCATATCCTTTGACCATTTATCAATTGGAGAATGGCTTGATTTCCTATAAATTTGAGTCAGTTCTCTATATATTTTGGAAATGAGGCCTTTATCAGAACCTTTAACTGTGAAAATGTTTTCCCAGTTTGTTGCTTCCCTTCTAATCTTGTTTGCATTAGTTTTATTTGTACAAAGGCTTTTTAATTTGATGTAATCAAAATTTTCTATTTTGTGATCAGTAATGGTCTCTAGTTCATCTTTGGTCACAAATTTCTTTCTCCTCCACAAGTCTGAGAGATAAACTATTCTATGTTCCTCTAATTTATTTATAATCTCGTTCTTTATGCCTAGGTCATAGACCCATTTTGATCTTATCTTGGTATATGGTGTTAAGTGTGGGTCCATGCCTAATTTAGCAGAGCATATTTTTCAAAGAAAATTGTGAAGAATCCACAAAAAATATATTCTAGATACAGGTATCAAAAAGATGATGCTGTCAAAATCAACAAAATTCATTGAAAACAACAACGTAAAAAAAAAGGAGAGATATGCATACAAAAAATTTAAAATAAACATTATTATGAGTGTGAAAAAGATAAAAATGAGAATCCAAGCAAACCAATTCACCCAATCCTCCTTGGGAATAAATCCTGCCAAACAAAGGATAGACACTTCTTAGAAATTGGTGCAAGGTAAACTATATAATTTCCCTTCCCAGATCACTCCTCTATGGAAGGGGAAACCCTTGTCTCTTCTGCCACCCCCCAGTCATAACCCTGAACTCACTCTCTCTATCACCACTGCATTATCTAACATACTGAATTATACACAACCTATTCCATCCTCAGGAGCCTTTCCTCTCCCCACTCCCAAATTCCTCAGACCATCCCTAGGCCACATGTTTCTGTGGAAAGCTGGAGAGAGTCACAGTCACAGTTTCTTTCAAAGGGAAAAATGGATACCTGGGGTCAGGATTGTCCAGAGATTGGAGTTAAGAAGAGAATGAGCACAGGGAGTTGACACCCACTGAGATTTTTATGAGGACTGCCCTTTAATATTGTCCAATTATCCTCCCCTTACCCATCCTTGCCCCAGGTCACCATTACCTGGACAACTGTGCTTTGTCCACAAATAACAAATACAAGCACCCACTTCCATTGAATAAGTCACTGACAGGATCCCATTCACATGCCACATAAAAGGTTTTTCCTGAAGACTTTCTGCAAGAGAACAACAAGGGTCAAGGGCATAACCACTCAAATGCTCCTGTACCCCCTGGACTGTCACTTTGACTAAAGAGCTTTCAAAAAACTGGGAGTAGGAGCCTTCTCCAACTAAATCCAACTTCATGTTTGTTAGTCTTCCCCATGGGATTCTCCCATTGTGTAGCAAACTGAGGGTCAAAGGCTCTGGGGGATAAACCCTGGATGATCCTTAACTATTTTGCCAGAGCAGTCTGGCCATTTTCTGTATGCCAACAAATCTAAGGAATAAGTTCCACCTGAAGTACTGTTTTATGAAGATAAGTTGAATACAAGTTAAAAGTATACTTAGTTTGAATAACTTAGTTATTTTCAACTTGACAATGATTGAAGATAATTCCAAAAGAATAATGCCAACTTAATCTGTCTCACAGAAGAAGACTGGCCTAGCTCTCCCACCAATGACAAAGAAGTGGAGAGACATTGAGATCCTATAGTCCCCCCCAAAAGGTAGCTCATCACAACTTTTTTGCACCCATGTCTTCTCATACAGGAAACATCCCAGACCAGTAGCCTCAAATAGGTGTTAGGGGGAGTTCCAGGGATCCAGAGACAATTCCTTAGCTCCAGTCACAGCCCCCTGAGGAAAGAGGGATTCTGGTTTCTGATATGTCTTGTACTCCCACAGCTCTTTTGTCTGTATTAACTTATTGGCAAAGTATCACAGAAAACCCCCAAAGGTGTTAATTATAAAAACTACTGGTACTATTATTGGCTTAAATTGTTTAGAGGAAGGATGGAAGCAACCAATGCTCATATTTCTGTACCTTCCCCTCTCAAAACTGGCCTTTAGGGCTTTGCCCTAAGTTTTCATTATACTTACTTATTGTTTTGAAAAATATAGATAAACTAAATATACATGACATTGTCCACAAGGCAATGATGTTCCTCATCATATTTCTTAATTGGAGATCCATTGGTTTTGTCTCTTCCTCACCTGAAAGACAACATGTAACTCAGGAGAATCTGACATGCATACTCTGTCCTAGCACAGGAAAAGGCATTACATATTAGTCTTCGGAATCTCCTCCCCAAAAAGGTCAATTATAGGGACATCCTTTTCCAGGAGAGGGGCTTTCATAGCCTTGCTCTGGGAGGACGATGGACATCTGACTGAGCATAGGGAAAACAGGGGTCATAGTCATATACTCCAGGCTCCAAGTTTCCCAACCACTAGTCCCATCCCTAGGTCTCTCAGTACCTTGCTGCTCCCTCTTCCATTCCTTGCATCCATTCCTTGTCCACTTCATTTATTCACTCATTCATTTATTTATGTATTCATTCATTCATTCTTTCATTTATTTATTTATTTGACTTTTTTTTTTTTTTTTTGCTGAGGCAATTGGGGTTAAATGACTTGCTATCTGAGATCAGATTTGAACTCAGGTCCTCCTGACTTCAGAGGTGATACTCTATCCACTGAACTACCTAGTTGCCCCAGAGCTTATTTATTAAGAATAAAGTTAGACTACAGAGGGGGCTATAAGGACTGTATCAGTTATGATGAGGTATTTCTTTCTATACTCTGCAGAGTCAGCCAAGCAGTTAGTCAATAACCATTTATTATCTTCTATGTGCTAGATATTGTGCTAAGAATAGAGGATAAAAAAAAGTGAAAGACAATTTCTGCTCTGAAGGAATTCACAGTCTAAAGGGGTGACAATTTACAAACACTTATGTGCAAATATGCTATATTGAAGATAAGAATTCCTTTGTTCCTTCATTTATTCTTTCTTTCCTTCATTTTCCCTCCATCATTTCCTCTCTCTTTTTTCTTCCTTCTTTCTTCTAGTCTTCTTTCCTTCATTCCTTTTTTTTCTTCCTCTCCTTCCTTCCTTTTTTTCCTTCCTCCCTTCTCTCCTTCCTATTCATTCATTCCCCTTTCTCCTTTCCTCCCTCTGTTCCTTCATCTATTCCTTCCTTGCTTCCTTTCTTTTTCTTTCCTTTCTTTTCTTCCTTTTTTCTTTTCTTCCCTAATACTTATCACAGTGCTTGGAAAATATGAAGGACTTAATAAATATTTATTGAATTGAATTGTTTTCAATTGCACCTGAACAATAATGCCATGTGGTATGTACTTTTATTAATTCCATTTTACATATGAACAAACTAAGGCTGAGAGTAAGAGAATGGCATAGGATCACATAACTAGTAAGTTGATGAGACAGTGAACTCAGATCTTTCTTATTCCAACTATGAGCATCTACTACACCACTCAGCTCCTTCTGAACAAGGCTATGCTCAGAATTTCACTCCTTAACTTATTTTAAGGCACCTCATGAAGAGGAGTTCAAAGTAATAATTCATACCAGTGATATTTTTCCTATTATTGTATTCATCATTAAAATTATGTGCATGTCAAATTCCATAGTTTCCCACATCAGAATAATATCAGCCACTTCCAACAACATATTATCAGCAAAGTAACATTTTTGATATCGATTTTACTCTCGATCACCCATGTTGCTTCCCATGACACATGCCTTATCCTGATAAGAATTGTGCTTTGTGGTCAATGTATTTGAAAGGCTAAAGTATTTCTTAGTCAAATTAGGAAACTTCTGATCTTTGGCAGTTCCTGTGTACCATCAATATAATACTAATTGTTCTATCTCTGTCTCTCTTTTTTCTGTCTCTGTCTCTGCCTCTTTGCCTCAATTTCTCTGTTTCTGTCTGCCTCTCTATCTCTGTTTCTCTCTCTTTTCATGTATGTGTGTGTGTGTTTATGTGTGTGTGCCCGCATGTGCGCTGGATTACTAGGATCTGGGCAGAATGATACTTCTTTGACACTCATCTCTTGCCACTTTTCTTATTTCTTTCTTGGTTTCCCCTTTTTCTCTTTTTTCCTCCCAAACTTCCCACTTGATTTTTCTCCTTCTGTTGAAACCTTAAAAATAGCACTGGAACTCTAATAGAACAGTGAGAAAGAAATGGGGAAAATGCTCATCTTATGTAGGTAGTTCTACAAAAACAGCATCTCATCTAGAACACACCCTTTATGGTGCATTCTCCCAGATATACTTAGGAATAATTTTCTTGACTTCATACTACAATTGTAAATTCCTTTGCCACGCTGGTCTGTCTCCTTTGATTTTGTTACCTACCATTGGAACTGTGATTTCAACATGTTGTTTATATTTTCTCCATGTGGAACCATACCTATTTCCTCCTCTCAGGGAACAAGTGGATATAATCATGAGTTGACTCCATGCTACTAGAAGGCAGGATTCAAAATCTTGTCTCATCAGAAATCAGAACAAATCTCTTTCCCCAAATTCAAGAACTCTAATTCTTGGGTAATTAATAATATTATTAATTGTGGTTAGGAAAAATTAATAAAAGAATAGTCATTTTATTTAATTTATACTACAATATAGTTAACATATATTGGTCATCCTGCCATCTAGGGGAGAGAGTGGGGGAAAGGAGGGGAAAAATTGGAACAAAAGGTTTGGCAATTGTCAATGCTGTAAAATTACCCATACATATAACTTGTAAATAAAAAGCTATTAAAATTTTTAAAAAGAAAAAAAAAAAAGAATAGTCATTTGATTGTTTCTTGTAAGCCAAAAGTAGATCGTGGCAGATCATTTTACTTTTGGTAAAGTGAGTATTCCATGTAGATGGCAATCAACTCTGATTGAGTAACAACTAATGAATAAAATGAACATTATAATGGGAAGTGGAGCTACTCTAATGAGGGGTGATTTTAATCATGTCCCTCTTACACCCAAACTTTCCCTAGTTTGGGGCATCAAGACAAATTATCTATGCTCATCTGTGTTGAATTCAATCTTAATATCATACCTATTTTTCATGAACTGATTTGATCTAGTAGAGAATGAGGAAATAAGAAAGGAAAAAAAAAATCCTGGATCTGCCCAACTGTAAGTGGTTATGTATATAGTAGAGCCATAATCATTTCTCTTGCTCACACACATACTTGTAAGTCTTCTAGATTATATAGACTCCAGAGATCTTTTCCAATTATATGGTGTCTTAGAAACAGCAAAAAAGTGGCTCCATATGAATTACTGAAGACATGGAGAGAAAGAAGATTCAAAGAAAATGAACCAAGAATAGTTGCTGGGATTTGTTAAGTAATAAGATTATGGGGAAGAAAAAGACCAGAATCTCCCAACTTTCTTAGCTCTCAGTGATTCTCTTACTCAATATTTAGTTAGGTCCTAGAAAACAAACAAATAAACAAAAAGTAATGATATATCTGATCCCTCTCTGAATAAGAGGACAGTGGTGGGAATCTCTTAGGAGAAGTAGTTTAAATCATGTCTGGGAATTCTGACACGTGAAGTTTTGTCATTTTTCCACCCAGTAAAATATTCAGAACTAACATGGCAATGAGACAAGTTTCCATGAGTCTTTCACTCTTTCCACGAGTTTCAGGAAGGAGATAGAGAGGCAGACACTGACTCTGGCAGAGGTGGGGGATGGCGTTGAGCATGGCACCAGGGCAGCCAAGGTCTGCATCAACCCTGGCTAGATAGGATGACAGCACCAAAAATAGAAGATAAGTCTTATCATTCATGTATGCCCTCCTTATCCCCAGCCATGAAGCCAGGTGGCTGAAGAAATGCTTTTTTCCCCCCTCCTCCCACTTCATTCCCCTCTTCTTTTCTATTCTTTTGGGATGAAACTTAAACCCAAAATTTGCTGTTCCATTTAAACTGTTCTTTAATGGGTAAAGTTAGGTTTTTTGGTACTTGGTTTCTCTAGATAAAAGATATTAATCTCTATTGTGTCATTGGTTTGAAACTACCCCATGGGGCAAGGATTATAAGCTTTCCTGGTCATCAGACTGACATTTAGGATTGGAACTGTGGGGCTGGAGCTTGAGGCCAAGCTCCTTTGTTCTGGGTGTTGGGGTCAGGGAAGGAAGAGCTGGGACTGTGACCAGTGTTTCCCTCAACTTGAGGCACATGGAAATCAAGACTAGAGTGGCTGGACCTGGCAACTACTGAAAATCCCATTAGTTGCTGAAATGAAAAAGAAGGTACCTCTCTCCCATGGTGCTCCCATACATTCCCTAAGATCCTGAATAAAACAGGCCTTTAATCTCATTCAGTACCTGGGAGTGTGGGATTAGATGGGAGATGGGGATAAAAGGCTACATGTAGAAACACTTTTTCTTTTCATTTTTACAGATGTAGTTAACTACTATATGACCAGAATATGGTGAGTATCATTTGAATATGGGAAGCAAATTTAACTGACTGACAGAAGAGATTCAAAAACAAGATAATGGCTCTAGAATTATGATATTTTGATCAAGAGGCCAAACTTGTTTTTCCACTGGTAGCTATTCTACCACATCTCCAGCTTGGTCTTCTTCTTTAGGAAAGGGGAACAATATTACTATTTCAGTTTCAAGCACCCCTTTGCTAAATTCTTTTAGAGGACTCCATCCAAAGGACTCTAACTCCTTGTGGTAACTGAGAAACCTAAGTTGCATAGCAGATAGAGCACAGGATCTGAAGTCTTCTAAGAAGATATAGGCTTTTCTGAATTCTTATCTAACTTTAGACAAATTAACTATGTGAACCTGGACAAGTCATTTAAGATTTGTCTGCCTCACTTTCCTCAATTGTAAAATGGCAATAATGATAGCATTTTCTTCCTAGGGTTGCTGCCAGGACAAAATTAGATATCTGCAAAGTGCTTAGCAAAGTGACTGACACAGAGTAGGTACTTAATGCTTGTTTCCTTCCCTCCAGTGGAAAATGAAAATCTACCTAAATTCTTTTCTCAATAATAACAAACTCCCTCAAAGTCATATCATCCCCTTCCCTTTCTCAGTGACTCTAAATCCCTGGTCATCATGCAAACCCCAATCTCTAACCCCCCTTCGTGATCCTTCCTTCAACCCCATCCAAGGTCCTATTCTACAGTAATCCACTCTTTCTACTGTGTTCGCTGATATGCCTGCTCCAAACATATCAATCTTGCTTTCATCTTCAAACCTTTCCTTTCCCGCTCCTTCTATCATTTGACTCTTACTGAGACCTGCCTTTCTCTTGATAACAGAACTCCCTGGCTACTCTTAACAACCCTGGCTGAATTTTCTTTTTTTCCTTCAACTTACTGGTCAAGATGGGATTGTTGTAATACTCATTGCCATCTCCAGATTTTCTCTCTACTACTATCACTCAGTAATCTCTCCTCCTTTAAGGTTCCCTCAATGCATATCTACCACCCACTCATTTATGGGAGCTGTTGATTACAGACCTCCAGTTCTGAGTTCTGTCTTTAGCTCACCATCTCTCCTTACTTTCTTCTTTCATAGTAAGGAACTCCAATATATAAAGTGCTAGTTCCTCATATGCCCTACATACCTCGTTTCTCAACTTATTCATTCCCCATGACCAAATTATTCCTTTAACAAATTGGTTAATGATCACACCCTTGATCTGGTTGTATCTGCAGATATACAAATTCTTTGTTCACAAATTAAAAAATTCCTTTATTTGATCACAATCTATTATCATTTATTCTCTTCTTCTGCCTTGCAACTACCAAACCCAGTTCCACATTCAGTTTATGACTCCCAGTTTCTCAATCTTTCAGTTTTTCCTAGGCAATCACACCTCTACTAATTGGACTCTCCTCCTTTCCCCATCTAGACTTCTTGGTGAACTGGTTTACATTGTTCTCTTTTTCTGAGTCCCTTATATCTCATTCTCTTGTAAACCATTACCTGCCATATCTCAATATGGGATTACTGAAGGAAATTGAAAAAGGTGAAAAATTGTGGTCTGATGATCTCCATTATATTTGGAGGAAACAGAAGATGGAAAGAAAGGAGATATTCCCTGGTGATGGAACTTCCAAGAATTATTAAATGCAATGAGAACATAGGTCAATGTCTGTAATGTGGATATGGAGGTTCAGTCTTTATGATAGGGAGGAGAGTAGAAAAAATTAATGATTTTATATGAGGTGTGTTAATCAGAAATGGTACAGATGAATCACTTCTGGATCAGGCAGCTGGTAATAATGATCTAGAGTAATTTTCCATTAAGACTCAGGAAGGCACCGAGAAAGAAGCAGATAAGCTAGTCTCTCTGTTACATGTAAATAATTCTGGCTTGAATCTGGATCAAAATCAGCTACCTATTCTGTAGAAGGATGTCTGTGTCCCTTCATACATGGTTCTAACAAAAAACAAGGGATAGAGGGAGAAAGTCTGTGAGAGGCAGGCCCAGGAGCACTGGCCCTAGAGAAACAAGCAGAGATGGTGAATGAGAATTGAGACAAAGAGAGAAATATCTTTAAACCAATTTCATGAGAACTGACCAATATATTGCCTAAGGGAGAAGAAGACATTCCTTGGTCAGAGTGACAGAGATACCTTTCCCCTTACATTCTCACCTTGCCCTCAGTTCCCCAGGGCTCAGAAATGTGAACTGGGATAGAGTGTGATAAGACAAGAATTTATTGAGAGTCATGGAGGTAAGTAGAGTTCTGTGCAATGTTCCTTCGGTTTGTGTTAGAGTTGGGGTGATGGTCAGGGTTTCATCTGGTAGAGAGAAGCAATCTTTCTTCTTAAGGCTGTACAATTTTTCAGATTCCTCCAAATAATATACTTTCTTCCTTTCTAGGAGAGAGTCCCTTGTGGCAATCTCTTTTACATGTGTTTATAGGAAAAGGGTTGTTTGCTTCTTGGAGGAGAATGAGCTCTGTCTGGAGGAGGTGGAACCTCTATCCTCTCCCTTTTAAGAGTGTCTTCTTTTCAAAGAGCTACTATGTGGAGGATCCTGTGCCTGGGCACAAACTATTCCTTCTCCCTTCAGGATAGCCTCTTAGAGACCCCTGCCTCTCCCTCTTGTGATCTTTGATCATGGGTGGAGTTAGAAACAGGAGGACAGAGCTGAAAGGTGAAATGTATCCCACCCTGGGATATGGAGAAGGAACCCGAGAAAAGATCAGTGTGTGAAGCCTGCTTCCAGTTTGTGAGTGAGTCCCATTTGTCAAAAGGAATTCAGCTATCACACTGACTGGCCTGGCAACTGCTAATTTGCACTTGGACAGATAATTTCTTATACTAGTTAATTCCATCCTGCCAAAGTCTCATTATCCTCCTTTCTCTGCTCTGAAAAAATTGTCAGGGACTGGGCTTCACAACCCTTAATGCAGTGTCCCCATGTTTCATATATATTGGATTATTTGCTGTCAAGGGAAAAAAGGAGGGGAGGGAGAGAAAAAAATTGGAATACAAAGTTTTGCAAGGATGAATGTTGAAAACTATCTTTACATGTATTTTGAAAATAAAAAGCTACTATTAAAAAAATCCAATTCCTCATCTCCTGAGTCCCTTTAATCCCCTATTTCTGAAGTGCCTCCAACTTGCAAATTTCTGTTTTGGTCATTCGAGACATGACTAAGAGTTTGTATTTTGAATCTCTTTGCAAGTATCTGATATTGTGTAGCCTTGCGTCTCACAGAGAAGAATATAATAGTCATTCTTTCCCAAATAATAATAGTAATAAACTTTTTGTACAACAATTTGAAAATTGCAAAACATTTTATAGATATCATTTCAACTAAATCTTTTTTGAAACAGACCTTTTATGAAGTACTTCCAAAATATTTTCTGCTGGAAATTTGTTACAGTCCGAATATTTGTGGGTTCTGTCGCTCCAAAACTGGTTTAGAGGCTTGACCTGGTATCGATCTGAGGGAAAGCAGGAAGAAATCAAAGACCTGTCTACTCTCTACCATCCTGCCTCCCCCCCAAGTAAATCTTAAATAATTCTGACCTGTAGGTACCTTATTATCTCTATTGTAAAACTGAGATAACTGATCATCAAAAACTTTAAGGGCTTTTCCCACACACACAGAATTAAGTCACCAGCAGGATATGAGCCCATGTTTCCTGGATTCCAATTTTCTATTCACCACCTCATGTGTTCTCCACTCCCGGATATTCCCCACTTCGGCCTCAAATTCACACACACTCCCCTCCCCTAGCGGACTCAATGGACCTCCCAAGGAGCCCTCTCTCAAGTCATCAGACTTTCTGGTCCATTTTCTTCAATAAAGTATTGGGAAAAGGGTAAATGAGGGCGTGGGAAATCATACCATTGAGCATCACAAAGATGAATGGGACCTTGGAGATCCTTCCCTAACATCCCTCCCTAAACACTCACACCTGGCATGCCATCCCACTCCTCATTCCCCCAGTCCACATCATTTTATCATAGAAAAAAACAGCCAAAAGAGGAGACTTAAGGAAGGTCACCCATGATATTTGTGACATTGCCTACCTTGGCATCCAGGGGAGATATCCCAGAGTGTGGCTATATTCTGTGTTCCATCTAAAAGTGAAAGTTCAAATAATATACAGAAAGTCAACTCAATGATTGTGAAATAGCAGAAGCTTATTGGTTAGGGGCGGGTCAGATGACAAGCCTTGGTTACTGTTATCCAGTGGGTGGAGCTCTAGAGCACTACCTGGGCATAGAAAATGTGAAAGATGTCTTCAGATGGATTCTGGATGTTGGCAGACATCAGAACCATGCAATGGTTCTATAATGGACTGGAAGCAGTTCTGTTATAAAAAATGTGATAAGGAGTCAAAAGCTATTGGGAAGGGAAAGTGAGACTCAAGATAAAGGTTGTACAAGGCAGCATTAGGGACAGTCTCTGACAAAACCTTAAACTGGGGGTGTCTGCCGCCGCGGGTTATTCTTCTGTCTGTTCCTTGTGCCTCTCCATCCTATCTGTGCTCAATGATAAAGTGGCCTCTGGTTTGTGACAGGCTGTAATTAACTGGAGCGAAGGAATAAACAGCATAGAAACCAATCACAGGATCACAGGAGTGTGTGTGGGGGGGGGGGGGAGGAGGGAGGAAGACATGTACTCATTGAAAAGGTAAGCTGCTCATCCCGAGCATTCAGTTTCAAGACAACAAACATGTATTAGGTGCTTTCTATAGGAAGGGCTTGGTTTTCAGTAACAAGAAAAATAGTAGAGGAGGAGAGACAGAGAGACATGCAGAGAAGGGGAGATAGACAGACAGACCGAGACCTAGTAAAAAGGAAGAAAAACAGAGAACCACAGACAGGTAGATTCAGAGACCCAGAAAAACAGACAGACAGACAGAGACAAAGAGACTTATGGTTACAATATGATAAGTGGATGGGGAGGTCATGCAATGAAATGAGAGGCTGTGGAGAGAGGAATCTCTTCCTATCTGTGGAATCAGGAAAGGCTTCTTGGAAGCAGAAATGACTGAGCTGGAAATAAAGAAGTTAAGGAATGAAAAATGATCGTTCTCAGATCACAATAATGCAAACTGTACCTTTTCTCAGACTCATTAAATATTGCAGGAATCAAGGACTTTACAAACCTTAAAGTGCTATTTAAACACTAGCTATTTGAAGGGGCAAGATGTTGTAGTGAGTAGATATAATGTTGGACCTGGAGTCAGGAAGACCTGGAAAGCATTTTGGGGACACAAATTTGACTTAGAAAAATCACATCATATGCCCTAAGAGGCTTGTCATAGATGTGTGACTTGAATATTAAAGAGCATGTCATTAAAAATGCTTATCAGGTATTTTTCACAGTTATAACTGGAAGAGAGAAAGAGAGAGGAAGAGAGGGAGAGAGACAGAGCAATAGTCAGTCAGAGAGGATTACACTGATCACCAAAGAAAAGATAAATAATCTGTTACATGAAACTGACATTGTGTTGTGTGACTAAAATGAACATCACAGGGATTAAAAAAAAGAAACTGTCAACTACAAAAAATCAGCGTCATGTTATCTCTTTTCTAAGTGTATGATAGCCAATATGTATAGGGAGCCAATAGAAGTATGAGAGGCTAAGAGCCATTCCCTAGTGGATGATTGGTCAACGAATATGAAGAGGGGAATGACTAAATACCATAAAATTTTGCACCATCACATTCCCCCTAGCAAATGAGCAAAGATGACAAAAGTGAGGAATATTCAATGTCGCAGCAGTTGTGAGGAGATAGTCACACCGAGACACTGCTGGGGAATGTACACATTGGTCTAAGTATTCTGAAAAACAACCTGAAATAATGGTAAGAAAATGACTAAAATGTCTATAGTTTTAATAGAGATTCCACTGTTAGGGAAAATACCATAAGGAAAACAAAGACAGAAATATAATACACCAAGATATTTATGGCAG
>NW_026262292.1:0-6451 GCF_016432865.1 Antechinus flavipes | reverse complement strand
AGATTACTATAGTCATTGACCACTTTGTTCTGTGAACCTAACCTATTACACTGATCAAATATTCTGTTTCTTAGCCAGTACCAAATGGTTTTGATGACTGCTGTTTTGTAATATAATTATAGATCTTGCAGAAGTAGGCCACCTCCATTTTCTTTTTTTGTTTTCATTAATTCCCTTGGCATTCTTGATCTTTTGTTCTTCCAGATAAATTTTGTTTTTTATTTTTTCCGAGGTCAGCAAAATAGTTGCCTGGGACTTTGATTGTTATAGAACTTAATAAATAGATTAGTTTAGGTAGTATTGTCATCTTTATTATATTTGCTCAACCTATTCAGGAGCACTTGATATTTTTCCAATTGTTTAGATCTGACTTTACTTGTATGCAAAGTGTTTTGTCGTTTTGCTCATAAGCATCCTGACTTTCCTTGGCAGATAGATTTCTGAATATTTTATGGATAACATCTAAGGTCTCTTTTAATTTCTCTGAATTGCACATTTACATAAGTCTATCTAAATATCGTAATACAGATGGGCTTTTACCAAGGCAGCGTAGAGGCCTATCATGTCATGTGAAAAAGCTATCCTGCTTTTGCACTTTTGGAAGCCACGTCATATTAAAATTATGGCACACTAACAAATAGTTGAAAATTTTCTCAGGAGACGTTCGGTGAAAATGTTATACTCCAGTGTGTACGTCCTGTATACAGCTATTGTTTTCTGTTCAAATTGTATATTCACTGTTGAATCCAATACAAAGGGAAAAGGCAAAATTAATTATGTTTAATCAGGAAAGAATACAGGAAAGAGGTAATAATTAGGACTTAATAATAGGGTGAAATTTTTATTGGCAGAAAGGAAGGAGGAAAAACTTCCAGGAGAGAGGATAGGTAGAAGGGAATAAGGAAGCTGGCAAGTAATGGAAACCTTGACGTTTAACTACAACAGAGGACCTGTAATAACAACATAAATTATTTTCTGAAACAGATAGTGTGGAGAGTCACTGTCACTTCGTATGCAGTATGATAATATTCTGAAATATTTAAATGCAGAAAACATAAGTGGGCTTGCTAACTATGTTGTTGATGTTCTCATTTAATCAGTATACCCCTGGAACTGTCCTGGAAGTAGATGCAAGACTTACACATGCATCCAAAAATCAAAACATAAAAGGCAGTATTTCATTGAAACAACAGGAAGGTAAGATTAGAGCATGTTAAAAGCGGGCTTTGTATTACAGAAGAAAAAGAACAATGTTATCTGGGAGCTGAAAAAAATAGGGCATAGATCTTGGGAATTGGAATAGAGTCTATCTAAAAATACCTAGAAGATAAGAAATTGCATGAAATCTTAGTGCTACTCACAGGACCTATAAGCAGAATCACTGAAGGTTACTTGAACAGGAAAACAATAAGGAAGAAGTAGTATTGTAAAGAGAGAGAGAGAATTCAGTGGACACAGAGAGAGAACACAAAGAACTAAGTATGATGTGTGACCAATTGGCTCTAAGCATTATCTCTGTTAATATCCATCTAGCCTTTGCATTGTTTTTGGTTTTCGTAATTTACCTTTACTTTTCAAATGTAACAGTTTCAGCTAGCCTGAGTGTGTAAATCAGTCTTTACTGCTCCTTGTGCTTTGCTCCTGTGAAACAAACATTTCACAAAAAATGTAGAAAGTAGTAGTAGACTGACATTTATGAAAGAATGAGGTAAATGGCTAAGTAGTAAGCTAGAAATTCTTACATTATATATCTTCCCTCACAATGAGGGGCTAATCTTATTCACATAAGCAACAATATTACTAAAGAAAATAATTTTTTTGTTTAAATCAATTCAGACTTGAAAGAAAATTCAGAATATAAAGAATCATCAGACAGAAGCAAAGAAGGTTTTGATCCAAGATCTCTAGAACAGGTATGGAAGAATGACATTGAAATTTCTGATATTTTATTTCAATCCATGTATATTTTAGGCTCATTTTAATGTGTTTTTAGGAATTCAGTGCAATTTGAAATGTATTTTTAGTCTTACTTATGGAAGTGAAATTTTCTTTGTAGGTAGCAAGAACAACAGCAAAACTTTAACCCTTTTGGCGTAATAACAGAGTAAACAGAAGTCCCTTGATAGTGTTGATGCTGGCATTTTTGCACCTTTGCTATATTATGAGGAAGCTGGTTTAAACTACTTAATCATATGATTATTTTTCCCTCAGTAGAAAAATAATTGTGATAACAGGATGACCATATATCTGGATTCATGAGATAGAGTGTCTTAATCCTGATTTCTTTCTTACAGACAGTCTAAAATTTATTCACCAATGGCAAAATAATAATCTGAAATTTCAATGTCTCCAAATGTTACGCTGAGGCAGGATAAAGAGTAGAGAGTTTTTAACATTTTAGTTAGAGGGAGAGATTGTGCTGTGGGCAAAACAGCATCCATGTTCTTCCCAGTGGCTGAATAGGAATATTGTCTCAAAGTATCCAGCAACAAGCAAGGAATTCCGGAGACATTGATAGGGTTCTAGGAATCCGGGGAAGAAAAGCAGGGTTAGGGATGAGCACTGGTGAGCGGGGACTTCCAGCACCACAAATTTGGTTCTGACAGGTTGGGGGTAAAGAAGGATCATAAATTCTGATAAGTTGCGAGGACTAGGAGCTACTAAGTCTGAGATAGCGGATATGTCCTCAATATGCTTTTTATGAGTCTTTGGAATGCTAGAGTAGCCAGGACTCCCAGACTTAATTATCTCAATTCTATTGGTCAGGAAGGTGGGTTGGATCAGGAAGCTTAAGGCAGAACAATTCAAGGAACTGAGATAGAACAATTCAAGGAAACTATGGCATAACAATGTGAGAGCAAAAGCCAATATATATATATATAAATGTTAATATATGGCATTAAAACATGCCATTATAATAATATGATCTTAGCTTGATGATCGATGTTAATCTAATTTATCTTTATCCCAAATAACAAATTTTCTTTGAAGTATCTCTGTAAACTAGATCAAAACTTTTTGTGATTGAAAAATTACTATCCAAGTAACATGGCCAAAGTTTCATTGGAATGGCTCTAATTGTTGGGGATCTTTTCTTCTGTAGAGCTACAATTTAATATTTCTGCAATTGGCGGCCATGGGTAATGATTCTGATTTACGGAGTTGAACATTCTAAGCCCCTAATTAGTTGATGACTATTATCCTGGAATCCTTTCAATGGTCTTTCTTATTAATTAGATACCCCTACTTGCTTAGCAGTTCTACTTGTGTTATGAATCCTGGATGACCTCTAAGGTCTCTTTAGTTCCCCTGAACTGCACATTTCCATTGTTCTATCTAAACATAATAATGCAGATGTGATTTTACCAAGACAAGGTCGAGGCCTGTCATGTTTCTGTGAAAATGATGTCCTTCTTTTGTCCTTTTGGAAGCCACATCATATTAAAATTATGGCACTGTAACAAATACTTGTAGATCTTCTCCAGGAGACAGTCTGTGAAAATAATATGGCCCAGTGTGTACACACATATTGTGTATAGCTCTTTTTTTTTTTCTTTTCAAATTGTATATACCATTATTGAATCCTTGGTATTGAATACCAATACAAAAGGAAAAGGCAAAATTAATTATATTTAATTAGTAAAGACTTCATGAAAGAGGTCATAATTAGGGCTTAATAATAGGGTGAAATTTTGATTAGCAGAAAGGAAAGAGGAATACCTTCCAGGAGAGAGGATAAGCAGAAGTGAGTAAAGAAGCTTGCACGAAAAGGAAACCTTGATGTTTAACTACAACAGAGTACCTGTAACAGGAACATAAATTATTTTCTGAAAAAGACATTGTGTGGGGATTCTGAAGCATTTTAAGAAAGCATTTTGAAAAATAGTATTTAATATGTATTATATACTATAATCATGGCAATCATAAGGATAATATCCTGAATTAGAATTTCATTATTACTTATATGTTTAGCCATTTCTGCATAAAAAAAAGTATACTCCAGGCAACAGCACTATGTTTATCAATGTTCTCTCTCTAAAGAAAAAAGATAGAAGAGTAAAGTTAGACAATGTCGATATGAAGTTATTATTTCAAAGAAAATGTTATAAAAGATTTCTATTTTCTTTAGAACCTTCATTTTTCTCTAAGTGGAATTGCTTCACAATTTATCAGCCAAAAACATTCATAAGTGCTTTCATCAGTGGGCTTGCTAACTATGTTGTTGATGTTCTCATTTGATCAGTATACCCCTGGAACTGTCCTGGAAGTAGATGCAAGACTTTCACATGCATCCAAAAATCAAAACATAAAAGGCAGTATTTCATTGGAACAACAGGAAGGTAAGATTAGAGCATGTTAAAAGTGGGCTTTGTATTACAAAAGAAAAAGAACAATGTTATCTGAGAGCTGAAGAACAGGGGATAGATCTTGGGAAATGGAATAGAGTCTTATCATTAAATACCTAAAAGAGAAGAAATTGCATGAAATCCTAGTGCTACTCACAGGACCTATAAGCAATATCACTGAAGGTTACTTGAATAGGAAAACAGTAATGAAGAAGTAATATTGGAAAGGGAGAGAAAGAATTCAGTGCACAAAGAGAGAAAAAAGAAAGAGCTACCTATGATGTGGTGTGAACAATTGGCTCTAAGCATTATCCCTGTTAATATCCATCTAGTCTTTGCACTGTTTTTGGTTTTCGTAATTTACCTTTGCTTTTCAAATGTAACAGTTTCAGCTAGCTTGAGTGTGTAAATCAGTCTTTACTATTCCTTGTGCTTTGCTCCTGTGAAACAAACATCACACAAAAAATGTAGAAAGTAGTAGTAGACTGACATTGTGAAAGAATGAGCTAAATGGCTAAGTAGTAAGCTAGAAATTCTTACATTATATATCTTCCCTCACAATGAGGGACTAATCTTATTCACATAAGCAACAATATTACTAAAGAAAATAAATTTTTGTTTAAATCACTTCAGACTTGAAAGAAAATTCAGAATATAAAGAATCATCAGACAGAAGCAAAGAAGGTTTTGATCCAAGATCTCTAGAACAGGTATGGAAGAATGCCATTGAAATTTCTGATATTTCATTTCAATCCATGTATATTTTAGGCTCATTTTAATATGTTTTTAGGAATTCAGTGCAATTTGAAATGTATTTTTAGTCTTACTTATGGAAGTGAAATTTTCTTTGTAGATAGCAAGACTAACAGCAACACTTTAAACTTTTTTGGGTAATAACAGAGTAAATAGCAGTCCCTTGATAATGTTAATGTTGGCATTTTTGCACCTTTGCTATATTATGAGGAAGCTGGTTTAAACTACTTAATCATATGATTATTTTTCCCTCAGCAGCAAAATAATTGTGATAACAGGATGGCCATGCATCTGGATTCATGATATAGAGGTCTTAATCCTGATTTCTTTTTTTTTTACAGACAGTCTAAAATTTATTCACCAATGGCAAAATAATAATCTGAAATTTCAATGTCTCCAAATGTTACACTAAGGCAGGATAAAGAGTAGAGAGTTTTTAACATTTTAGTTAGAGGGAGAGATTGTGCTGCGGGCAAAACAGCATCCATGTTGTCCCCAGTGGCTGAATAGGATTATTGTCTCAAAGTATCCAGCATTAAGCAAGAAATTCCAGAGATATTGATAGGGTTCTAGGGGTCAGGGGAAGAAAAGCCGGGGTAGGGATGAGCACTGGTGAGCGGGGACTTCCAGGACCTGGTTCTACCAGGTTCGGGATAAGGAAGGATCATAAATTCTGATAAGTTGCGAGGACTAGGAGCTACTAAGTCTGAGATAGGGGATATGCCCTCCATCTGCTTTTTTTGTGTCTTTGGAATGCTAGAATAGCCAGGACTCCCAGACCTAATTATCTCAATTCTATTGGTCAGGAAGGTGGGTTGCCATCAGGAAGCTTAAGGCAGAACAATTCAAGGAACTGAGATAGAACAATTCAAGGAAACTGTGGCATAACAATGTGAGAAAAAAGTCAATGTATATAAATGTTAACATATGGCATTAAAACATGCCATTATAATAAGATCTTAGCATTGATGATCAATGTTAATCTAATTTATTTTTATTCCCAATAACAAATCTTCTTTGAAGTATCTTTATAAACTAGACCAAAACTTTTTGTGACTGAAAAGTTATTATCCAAGTCAAATGGCCAAAGTTTCATTGGAATGGCTCTAATTTGGGGGCATGTTTTCTTATGTAGAGCTGTAATTTAACATTTCTTCAATTGGCAGCCAAGGGTAATGGTTCTGATTTAGAGAGTCAAGTTGAATAAACCAAGCTCTTGTGCTACAATCTAAGCCCCTAATTAGTTGATGTCTATTATCCTGGAATCATTTCAATGGTCTTTCTTATAAACTAGATACCCTTTCTTGCTTAGCAGTTCTACTTGTGATATGAATTATGGATGACTTCTAAGG
>NW_026262291.1:0-5988 GCF_016432865.1 Antechinus flavipes | reverse complement strand
AAAATAATAATCTGAAATTTCAATGTCTCCAAATGTTACACTAAGGCAGGATAAAGAGTAGAGAGTTTTTAACATTTTAGTTAGAGGGAGAGATTGTGCTGCGGGCAAAACAGCATCCATGTTGTCCCCAGTGGCTGAATAGGATTATTGTCTCAAAGTATCCAGCATTAAGCAAGAAATTCCAGAGATATTGATAGGGTTCTAGGGGTCAGGGGAAGAAAAGCCGGGGTAGGGATGAGCACTGGTGAGCGGGGACTTCCAGGACCTGGTTCTACCAGGTTCGGGATAAGGAAGGATCATAAATTCTGATAAGTTGCGAGGACTAGGAGCTACTAAGTCTGAGATAGGGGATATGCCCTCCATCTGCTTTTTTTGTGTCTTTGGAATGCTAGAGTAGCCAGGACTCCCAGACCTAATTATCTCAATTCTATTGGTCAGGAAGGTGGGTTGCCATCAGGAAGCTTAAGGCAGAACAATTCAAGGAACTGAGATAGAACAATTCAAGGAAACTGTGGCATAACAATGTGAGAAAAAAGTCAATGTATATAAATGTTAACATATGGCATTAAAACATGCCATTATAATAAGATCTTAGCATTGATGATCAATGTTAATCTAATTTATTTTTATTCCAAATAACAAATCTTCTTTGAAGTATCTTTATAAACTAGACCAAAACTTTTTGTGACTGAAAAGTTATTATCCAAGTCAAATGGCCAAAGTTTCATTGGAATGGCTCTAATTTGGGGGCATGTTTTCTTATGTAGAGCTGTAATTTAACATTTCTTCAATTGGCAGCCAAGGGTAATGGTTCTGATTTAGAGAGTCAAGTTGAATAAACCAAGCTCTTGTGCTACAATCTAAGCCCCTAATTAGTTGATGTCTATTATCCTGGAATCATTTCAATGGTCTTTCTTATAAACTAGATACCCTTTCTTGCTTAGCAGTTCTACTTGTGATATGAATTATGGATGACTTCTAAGGTCTCTTTTGTTCTCTGATATAAAGATGTATAAAGAATACATGTATACCTTGTTCTAGAAACTGATGTGGAAAGGACATTGTACCAGAAAAAGGGTAAAGTGGGGGTAGTACATCTCATGAAGAGGCAAAGGAAACCTATTATATCTGAGAGAAAGAATGGAGGGGGAAGAATATAGTGGGTATCTTACTGCCTTCAGAATTGGCTTTAAGTGAAAAATCTTAAGACATATTCAATCTATGGTGAAACTTCTCCCACCTCATTGAAAAGTGAGAAGGGAAAAGTGAAAAGGGAAGGAATAAGCTAAGCGGAAGGGAATACAGAAACTGGGAGGGAAAGGGTTAAGATAGGGGGAGGAACTCTAAGGCGGGGGGAGGGAGACTAAAAAGGGAGAGCTGTGAGAAGCAAGTGGTGCTCACAAGCTTAATACTGGGAAGGGGGTGAGGGGGAAAGAAGGGAGAAAAGCATAAACCAGGGTTAACAAGATGGCAAGTAATACAGAATTGGTCATTCTAACCATAAATGTGAACGGGGTAAACTCCCCCATAAAGAGGAAGCGGTTAGCAGAATGGATTAAAAGCCAGAATCCTACAATATGTTGTTTACAGGAAACACACCTGAAGCGGGGAGATACATGCAGGTTAAAGGTAAA
This sequence comes from Antechinus flavipes, assembly GCF_016432865.1. Taxonomy (NCBI): domain Eukaryota; kingdom Metazoa; phylum Chordata; class Mammalia; order Dasyuromorphia; family Dasyuridae; genus Antechinus; species Antechinus flavipes. The sequence continues at coordinate 4,354 of NW_026262291.1, read as the reverse complement.
AGGTTGGAGCAAAATCTACTATGCTTCAGGTGAAGTCAAAAAAGCAGGGGTAGCCATCCTGATCTCAGATCAAGCTAAAGCAAAAATTGATCTAATTAAAAGAGATAAGGAAGGGCACTATATCTTGCTAAAGGGTAGCATGTATAAGGAAGCACTATCTATATTAAACATATATGCACCAAGTGGGGTAGCATCTAAATCTTAAAAGAGAAATTAAGAGAGCTGCAAGAAGAAATAGACAGTAAAACTATAATAGTGGGAGATCTTAACCTTGCACTCTCAGAATTAGATAAATCAAACCACAAAATAAATAAGAAAGAAGTCAAAAAGGTAAATAGAATACTAGAAAAGTTAGATATGATAGATCTCTGGAGAAAATGTAATGGGGACAGAAAGGAGTACACTTTCTTTTCAGCAGTTCATGGAACCTATACAAAAATTGACCATATATTAGGACATAAAAACCTCAAACTCAAATGCAGTAAGGCAGAAATAGTAAACGCATCCTTTTTAGACCACAATGCAATGAAAATTACATTCAACAAAAAGCCAGGGGGGAGTAGACCAAAAAATAATTGGAAACTAAATAATCTCATACTAAAGAATGATTGGGTGAAACAGCAAATCATAGACATAATTAATAACTTCACTCAAGAAAACGATAATAATGAGACATCATACCAAAAAGTATGGGATGCAGCCAAAGTGGTAATAAGGGGAAATTTCATATCTCTAGAGGCCTATTTGTATAAAATAGAGAAAGAGAAGGTCAATGAATTGGGCTTGCAACTAAAAATGCTAGAAAAGGAACAAATTAAAAACCCCCAGTCAAACACTAAACTTGAAATTCTAAAAATAAAAGGAGAGATCAATAAAATTGAAAGTAAAAAAACTATTGAATTAATTAATAAAACTAAGAGTTGGTTCTATGAAAAAACCAACAAAATAGACAAACCCTTAGTAAATCTGAAAAAAAAGGAAAGAGGAAAATCAAATTGTTAGTCTTAAAAATGAAAAGGGAGAACTCGCCACTAACGAAGAGGAAATTAGAGCAATAATTAGGAATTACTTTGCCCAACTTTATGCCAATAAATTCAACAACTTAAATGAGATAGAAAAATACCTCCAAAAATATAGTTTGCCCAAACTAACAGAGGAAGAAGTAAATATCCTAAACAGTCCCATCTCAGAAAAAGAAATAGAACAAACTATAAATCAACTCCCTAAGAAAAAATCCCCAGGACCAGATGGATTTACATGTGAATTCTACCAAACATTTAAAGAACAATTAACTCCAATGCTAAATAAACTATTTGAAAAAATAGGGATTGAAGGAGTCCTACCAAACTCTTTTTATGACACAGACATGGTACTGATACCTAAACCAGGTAGGCTGAAAACAGAGAAAGAAAATTATAGACCAATCTCCCTAATGAATATTGATGCTAAAATCTTAAATAAAATATTAGCAAAAAGATTACAGAAAATCATCCCCAGGATAATACATTATGATCAAGTAGGATTTATACCAGGAATGCAGGGCTGGTTCAATATTAGGAAAACTATTAGCATAATTGACTATATCAATAACCAACCAAACAAAAACCATATGATCATCTCAATAGATGCAGAAAAAGCATTTGATAAAATCCAACATCCATTCCTAATAAAAACACTTGAGAGCATAGGAATAAATGGACTTTTCCTTAAAATAGTCAGGAGCATATATTTAAAACCATCAGTAAGCATCATATGCAATGGGGAAAAACTGGAACCTTTCCCAGGAAGATCTGGAGTGAAGCAAGGTTGCCCACTATCACCATTATTATTTAATATCGTATTAGAAACACTAGCCTCGGCAATAAGAGTCGAGAAAGATATTAAAGGAATTAGAGTAGGCAATGAGGAAACCAAACTATCACTCTTTGCAGATGATATGATGGTATACCTAGAGAACCCCAGAGATTCTACTAAAAAGCTATTAGAAATAATTCATAATTTTAGCAAAGTAGCTGGCTACAAAATAAATCCCCATAAATCCTCAGCATTTTTATACATCACCAACAAAACCCAACAGGAAGAGATACAAAGAGAAATTCCATTCAGAATAACTGTTGATACCATAAAATATTTGGGAATCTATCTACCAAAGGAAAGTCAGGAATTATGTGAACAAAATTATAAAAAAGTCTCCACACAAATAAAGTCAGACTTAAATAATTGGAAAAAATATTAAGTGCTCTTGGATTGGCCGAGCGAACATAATAAAGATGACAATACTCCCTAAACTAATCTATTTATTTAGTGCTATACCAATCAGACTTCCAAGAAAATATTTTAATGATCTAGAAAAAATAACAACAAAATTCATATGGATCAATAAAAAGTCGAGAATCTCAAGGGAATTAATGAAAAAAAAATCAAATGAAGGTGGCCTAGATGTACCTGATCTAAAATTATATTATAAAGCAGCAGTCACCAAAACCATTTGGTATTGGCTAAGAAATAGATTAGTGGATCAGTGGAAAAGGTTAGGTTCACAAGACAGAATAGTCAACTATAGCAATCTAGTGTTTGACAAACCCAAAGACCCTAACTTCTGGGATAAGAATTCATTATTTGATAAAAACTGCTGGGATAATTGGAAATTCGTATGGCAGAAATTAGGCATGGACCCACACTTAACACCATATACCAAGATAAGATCAAAATGAGTCCATGACCTAGGCATAAAGAACGAGATTATAAATAAACTAGAGGAACACAGGATAGTTTATCTCTCAGACTTGTGGAGGAGAAAGAAATTTGTGACCAAAGATGAACTAGAGACCATTACTGATCACAAAATAGAAAATTTTGATTACATCAAATTAAAAAGCCTGTGTACAAATAAAACTAATGCAAACAAGATTAGAAGGGAAGCAACAAACTGGGAAAACATCTTCACAGTTAAAGGTTCTGATAAAGGCCTCATTTCCAAAATATATAGAGAACTGTCTCTAATTTATAAGAAATCAAGCCATTCTCCAATTGATAAATGGTCAAAGAATATGAACAGACAATTTTCAGAGGATGAAATTGAAACTATTACCACTCATATGAAAGAGTGTTCCAAATCATTACTGATCGGAGAAATGCAAATTAAGACAACTCTGAGATACCACTACACACCTGTCAGATTGGCTAAGATGACAGGAAAAAATAATGATGAATGTTGGAGGGGATGTGGGAAAATTGGGACACTAATGCATTGTTGGTGGAGTTGTGAACGAATCCAACCATTCTGGAGAGCAATCTGGAATTATGCCCAAAAAGTTATCAAATTGTGCATACCCTTTGATCCAGCAGTGTTTCTTTTGGGCTTATATCCCAAAGAAATACTAAAGAAGGGAAAGGGACCTGTATGTGCCAAAATGTTTGTGGCAGCCCTATTTGTAGTGGCTAGAAACTGGAAAATGAATGGATGCGCATCAATTGGAGAATGGCTGGGTAAATTGTGGTATATGAATGTTATGGAATATTATTGTTCTGTAAGGAATGACCAGCAGGATGAATACAGAGAGGACTGGCGAGACTTACATGAACTGATGCTAAGTGAAATGAGCAGAACCAGGAGATCATTATACACTTCGACAACGATATTGTATGAGGACATATTTTGATGGAAGTGGATTTCTTTGACAAAGAGACCTGAGTTTCAATTGATAAATGATGGACAGAAGCAGCTACACCCAAAGAAAGAACACTGGGAAACGAATGTGAACTATCTGCATTTTTGTTTTTCTTCCCGGGTTATTTATACCTTCTGAATCCAATTCTCCCTGTGCAACAAAAGAACTGTTCGGTTCTGCAAACATATATTGTATCTAGGATATACTGCAACATATCCAACATATATAGGACTGCTTGCCATCTAGGGGAGGGGGTGGAGGGAGGGAGGGGAAAAATTGGAACAGAAATGAGTGCAAGGAATAATGTTGCAAAAAAATTACCCTGACATGGATTCTGTCAATATAAAGTAATTATTAAAAAAAAAAAAAACTGCACCATTTGGGAGGGAGGTACCCTGTATTACAGAGACTAAGAAGAAGGATGCATAATATTTTAAAATCTGAATACAGTGAGCTTTATTATCCCAATCAGAGAAGAGTTTGTTGTTATTACTGAAAACGTTAAAATTTTTGGCCCAGCATGACCTATTCATTATGTAAGTGCCTGAGGTACAAAGGCAGTTTAGAAATTTAATATAGGAGAAATGAAATGTTTTCGTTTGGCTCCCATCAGCAACACAATTAAGCACACTAGTAATATGAAACTCTACACTTCCAGGCTTGCCACAGGACCAACATTTATT
>NW_026262290.1:0-5989 GCF_016432865.1 Antechinus flavipes | reverse complement strand
AAATTGTGGTATATGAATGTTATGGAATATTATTGTTCTGTAAGGAATGACCAGCAGGATGAATACAGAGAGGACTGGCGAGACTTACATGAACTGATGCTAAGTGAAATGAGCAGAACCAGGAGATCATTATACACTTCGACAACGATATTGTATGAGGACATATTTTGATGGAAGTGGATTTCTTTGACAAAGAGACCTGAGTTTCAATTGATAAATGATGGACAGAAGCAGCTACACCCAAAGAAAGAACACTGGGAAACGAATGTGAACTATCTGCATTTTTGTTTTTCTTCCCGGGTTATTTATACCTTCTGAATCCAATTCTCCCTGTGCAACAAAAGAACTGTTCGGTTCTGCAAACATATATTGTATCTAGGATATACTGCAACATATCCAACATATATAGGACTGCTTGCCATCTAGGGGAGGGGGTGGAGGGAGGGAGGGGAAAAATTGGAACAGAAATGAGTGCAAGGAATAATGTTGCAAAAAAATTACCCTGACATGGATTCTGTCAATATAAAGTAATTATTAAAAAAAAAAAAAACTGCACCATTTGGGAGGGAGGTACCCTGTATTACAGAGACTAAGAAGAAGGATGCATAATATTTTAAAATCTGAATACAGTGAGCTTTATTATCCCAATCAGAGAAGAGTTTGTTGTTATTACTGAAAACGTTAAAATTTTTGGCCCAGCATGACCTATTCATTATGTAAGTGCCTGAGGTACAAAGGCAGTTTAGAAATTTAATATAGGAGAAATGAAATGTTTTCGTTTGGCTCCCATCAGCAACACAATTAAGCACACTAGTAATATGAAACTCTACACTTCCAGGCTTGCCACAGGACCAACATTTATTAGAAATGCTCAATCCCATCAAGACCAGCTGGAAGGCCCCTCGGTATGTGTTGAGCATGTCTGCAGCCAGGCATGAGCGTGTTCGCAAGAAGTACCAGATCTTGGTGGAAGGAGAGGGGATACCACCCCCCCTCAAAAGCTTCAAGGAAATGAAGTTTCCTGTGGCCATTCTGAGGGGCCTGAAGAAGAAAGGAATTCACCATCCCACTCCCATCCAGATCCAGGGCATCCCTGCCATCCTCTCCGGCCGCGACATGATCGGCATTGCTTTCACTGGCTCTGGCAAGACATTAGTGTTCACTCTGCCCCTAATCATGTTTTGCCTGGAGCAGGAGACAAGATTACCATTCTCCAAGAGGGAGGGGCCCTATGGGCTCATTATCTGCCCTTCTCGAGAGCTGGCCCGCCAGACCCATGGTGTCTTAGACTATTACTGTCAGCTGCTGCAGGAAGACAACTACCCCTCCTTGCGCTGTGCCCTCTGCTTTGGGGGCACGTCAGTCAAGGAGCAGATGGAAACTATCCGGTATGGGGTGCACGTGATGGTGGCCACCCCTGGGCGTCTCATGGACCTCCTACAGAAAAAAATGGTGAATCTGGACATTTGCCGCTACCTGGCCCTGGACGAAGCTGACCGAATGATTGACATGGGCTTCGAGGGAGACATCAGAACCATCTTCTCCTACTTCAAGGGCCAGAGACAGACACTGCTCTTCAGTGCTACCATGCCCCAGAAGATCCAAAACTTTGCTAAGAGTGCTCTGGTAAAGCCTGTCATCGTCAATGTGGGCCGGGCAGGGGCTGCCAGTCTGGATGTCATCCAGGAAGTGGAATATGTGAAGGAAGAGGTCAAGATGATGTACCTGCTAGAGTGTCTGCAAAAGACACCCCCACCAGTGCTGATTTTTGCAGAGAAGAAGGCGGATGTGGATGCCATCCATGAATACTTGCTTCTCAAAGGTGTGGAGGCTGTAGCCATCCATGGAGACAGAGATCAAGCAGAACGGAGCAAAGCCATCGAGACATTCCGCGATGGCAAGAAAGATGTCTTAGTGGCCACTGACGTGGCCTCCAAGGGCCTGGACTTTCCAGCCATTCAGCACGTCATCAACTACGATATGCCTGTGGAGATTGAGAATTACGTTCATCGGATTGGTCGGACAGGCCGCTCTGGGAACACGGGCATGGCCACCACCTTTATCAACAAGGCCTGTGATGAGTCAGTACTCTTGGATCTCAAAGCCCTCCTCCTTGAAGCCAAACAGAAGGTGCCTCACATGCTGCAGGTCCTGCACCAAGGAGATGAATTGGACATTGGAGGAGAGAGAGGCTGCACCTTCTGTGGGGGTCTGGGCCATCGCATCACTGACTGCCCCAAGCTGGAGGCCATGAAGACCAAACAAGTCAGCAACATTGGCCGGAAGGACTACCTGGCCCAAGGCTCCATGGATTTCTGAGCCAGAACTGAACTGCAGGAAGAAGACCAGGTCTCCCCAGCCTTTCCTTTCTGTTTTTTTTTTTTTTTCTTTTTACTTATTCTGTTTTTTGAAATAAAATAAATTTAAAAAAATAAAAAAGTTTTGGATCTCACGTGTCTATGATGTTTTAAGGACTGCACAGCATCTTTTTCAAAATAATCCTTTGATAGAACAGTGGAGGGAATGTTAGCTTTGCAAAGGCTCCTCACTTCTTTATATTCAGCATATTTTCCTTTTTCCATATCACAATTATATTTCATCACCTATCAATATTTGTGTAGTCATTTCCTAATTGGTGGGTATCTACTTTGATTCCAGTTATTTGCTCCCACCAACAGCAGGCTGGTATAAAAAAGATTGCAATAATGACATACTAAAAAGAGGTGACATTAGATATGAACCCCTAGTTTGGAAGCTGTTCACTACACTACTGATGAAGAACAGGCAACAATTGCAAATAGCTCCATGTGGCTGGGAAGTGGGTAGATTACATTAAAAAGGAAACTCAACTCACGTGTGTCTAGTGATGAAAGGAAGGTCCAATACTGTAATCAATATTGCTTAGGAACTTGGTATGGAAGCTCTAGGAACCAGAGTAAACTAGATGTATTCAAACAGAAGGTGGATAGATTAAACTTTGTTATCTTTGAGGTTAGTGAATTTAATTGGATAAGCAGCGGTGAGTTTAACTGAGATGATAATCAGTATGCTGTAATGATGTAATTGCAATAAGGTATATAGGACTAACAAGGACTGGAAGATAGACATTGCATCTTTGACCTTCTTCATGGTGGTTCTCCTGCCTCCTGCATTAAGATGAGACTGACAGAGGAAATTGGGACAGACTATGACAGGCGCAGATTGTGAAAGGGACAATAAAGATTTTGGATTTTATGCCTGACTATTCTCGTGCTGATTTTTCTGCTGAGGCCAAGGCCCAGAAAGCTTGCCAGAACATTACAAATTCTCTCTCTCTTTTTTTAAAAAACTTTCTTTCAAAGTTCAAAAACTTTTCTTCGTACCCTAAGAATGTGACCAGTTTCTTGGCCAAACTCACTTATTTGGCAGCTTCATGTTTCCATGCCCTTGTTTGGAGTTCAGTAACTTCTAAACACCAAAAACAAAACAAACAAAAACTCCAAAACATCTGAATTTCATATCATTCTTATTTCATCCATTCACCCAATCACCATCTCATTTTTATTTCAGAAAACTTCCTCAAACATTTTCTCAATACTCTGCTAGGGGTCCTCAAACTTTTTAAATAGGGGGCCAGCTCACTGTGTCGGACTGTAGTAAAAACAAAAACTTTGTTTTGTGGGCCTTTAAATAAAGAAACTTCATAGCCCTGGGTGAAGGGGATAATCATCCTCAGCTGCTGCATCTGGCCTGCGTGCTGTAGTTTGAGGACCCCTATAACTTAAACCATATACTATTGTGTTAATATTCTACATTTGGTTTAGTCCTTCCCTACCTGGTGGGAATCTAATGTATTTCTATTTTTTCATTCACTCTTGGACAAAGAGACTTATCTCTAATTCAGACTACTTCCATCCTTTCATCCCAAGCAAAAGGGGTTCTATCTCTGCTCAGATCTAGCTGAATGGAATACAATGGGATAGATTTCACCTTAGATTAAATTCTTTTTAATTAGGTGGAACAACAACTTCAAGATTTCAATACAAATAGCACCTCAGAGCAAACTTGGAAAGGATGAAATAATTTAAAGTCAGGATAAAGCAGTTCTCCACATAAAACAACCTTGGAAAAATTTAGGAAAAACCCTAATTCCCAGATTCGTGGGAATTTAAAAAAATCTTTTTTGTTGTTTTATTCTTTTTTCCAATTACACACATACTTTTCAAAAAATACACATTTTTTATGAATCATATTAGGAGAGAAAAATCAGAAGAAAAGGGAAAAACCATGAAAGAAAAAAAAGTGAACGTGGCTTCTCTTGTTCTACATTCATTCTCCATACTTCTCTCTCTGGATGCAGAAGGTGTCATCTATCCAAACTGTATTGGGATTGCCTTGTATCACTGAACTGCCGAGAAGAGCCAAGTCTTTCACAGATGATCAGGACATGTTCTTGTTGTTACTGTGTACACTGTATTCATAGTTCTATTCATTTTGCCCAGCATCAGTTCTTTGTAAATCTTCCCAAGTCTTTCCAGGCCTTTATAAATTCAGCTTATTCGTCATTTGTATTAGAACAATTTCTTTCCTATAACATTACTTTCATATAACATAATTTATTCAGCCATTCCTCAGCTGATGGCTTTTACTCACTTTCCTTTCTTTGACACCAGAAAAAGAGCTGCTGCAAACCCAGGATGATGCTTTGAACTGATTGAAGTTCAAATACTTCTGGAGCAGAGCCTAAAAAGAGTCAAAAAAAAAATAAGCCTCAGGAGAAGCTTTGTAGGCATCAGTTTAGACTCCAGCAAGTTTTGCCTGAAGGACAAAGTTGGCTTTGGAAAGATGACCATGGAAAATGGCAGGTTGAACCTTGTCAAGATGAGATGACCAGATTTGGTCCCTGACTGTGGTTGGGGGTGAGGAGGGGTGATTTCATGCTGGGCGGTATGGTCAAAAAGAAAGTTGCTGATGGTGGTCACTCTCTGAACCCCTGATTTGGGTTGCAAGGTAGAGGGGTGAGCTGAAGCTTGCAGCCTCTAGAGACTGGAGGGAGCAATAGCATTGGCAGTGCTCATGGTTTGTGGCTCAGGAGATGAAAACAACAGCACAAAAAACCTGGATTAGGCCTGAGATACCCCCAACACCTCAGGACTAAAGGCTAACTTTAATACAAATTCCATAAACAGGAAATTTGCTGCTACTGCTGCTACTACTACTACTGATGATGAAAAAGAAGACTAAGAATCCATCCAAAGATTATATCTATGCTTACAAAGAAGATCTGGATTCAAATTCAGAAGAAGATGGTGAAATTAAAATAGTTACTTTGATGCCTTCTGAGAAGATGGCAGAGCTCCAGATTCCCATGAACAGACAGGAAATTAGAACAAAATGAATATAGAGAAGCAAAAATAAAGGGGTAAAATAGTGGTCTTCCTAGGACAAAATGAGAGGACTTCAGAAAAGACAGGAATTTCAAGGACTGAGACTTAGCCAGCGAGAAGGATAGACACCTCTAGACTGACTTCTTCACGAGTCTACAAACACAACAAATCAAGCCCTGGGGCAGCTCTGTCAGCAGGCAGACTAATCCTCCCAAAATTTCCTCTCAACTTTCTCCTCACTCTAAGCTTCAAAGAAATTTCACCTCAGAAACTTTCATCTCACAAACTTGTACCTCTTGAACTCTGATCTAAAGAATAGCAGACAGCTGAGTGGGAGAAGATTGAAAGTCTTCCCTGACTTTCCTGATGCCAGCTTTAGCAGTGCTGATTAGAAGCGATCTGGGGTCGTTGGCTGAGCAGTAATCACATGCCAGGTGACTTCAGTTTCATAGAGAAATTGAAGAAGCATTTTCAGGATATTATGCCTGGGGCCCTAATTGTGGCTAATGGGAAAAGAGAAGTCCCTGAGATTGAGTTCCTGAACATAATTCAGAAAGAAAGATCTGAGGACTATATTAACCATATTCGGGATTAAAACTTAATTATAACAATAAATTGCTAAG